>NC_057812.1:735595107-735596113 GCF_018294505.1 Triticum aestivum
AATGAAACTCTAATAGCAAAAGGAATCAACTAAAATTATCAAAGTATTTTATGTTCAAAACAAAATAAATAAGTAGAAACAAAATGAAATAAATAATAGAAACAAAATAAAATAAATAAGTGGAAACAAAATAAAATAAGTAGAAACAAAACAAAATAAATAAGTAGAAACAAAATAAAATAAAATAAAATAGCAATAGTAAATATTTTTTTGTAAGTAGAAACAAAATAAAATAAATAAAGCAACAAGGAAAACAAAAAAAAGTGCCACCTACTGGGCCACCAAGGCCTGGATACGACTAGAAACCCAATCATGGGCCAGGATTCAGGCCCGCAACAGACCCAGTAGGCCCACATGCACACAGTGTACTGTTAGGCCCGAAAGCCTGCAATTGACATGAGCTCGAGAGGGTGAGCGCAGCAGTGCTTATAAACCACTCTCGAGCTCTCTCAACTAGCAAGGTGGGACTAAACTTTTGACGCAGGGCAGCACAAGGCCTTTGGTCCCGGTTGGTGGCACGGACCGGGACTAAAGGGTTGCTTTGGTACCGGTTCGTGGCACCAACCGGTACCAATGCCACCCTTTAGTCCCGGTTGGTGCCATCAACCGCGACCAAAGGCCTCTGCTTCCCGCCCTTTTGGGCTGCTGAAAAGAGACCTTTGGTCCCGGTTGGTGGCACAAACCGGGAGTAAAGGGGGCATTGGTCCCGGTTGGTGCTATGAACCGGGACCGATGCTCTGGCTATATAAGCAGGACTTGTGAAAAATTTCACTTCTCATCTCACAGTTGCTGCCCCCAGGACGCCGACGACATCGACGCCGCCAGGCTGCCGCCCCCGTCCGCCGTCTCCGTCGTCGCTGTCGCCCCTGCCCCGACCTCGACGCGCCCTGCCCCGACCTCGCCGCCGCCGAGCCCTGCCCCGACCTCGCCATCGCGCACGCCGAGCGCCCTGCCCCGACCTCACCGCCGCTCGCCTGCACTGTGAGCCTCACCGCGCCGTTCCCCC
>NC_057812.1:735597040-735633692 GCF_018294505.1 Triticum aestivum
CATGAGGGGGGGAGGGTTCGCCGAGGGTTCGAGGGGCGAGGGTCGGGAACTAGCTAGGGTAGAGGGTCGAGGGTCACCGAGGGGTCGAGGGTCGCCGAGGGTTCGAGGGTCGAGGGGTCGAGGGTTCGAGGGTCGTCAAGGGACCGAGGGTTACTTCGTTACCATGTTTGTACCATCATGCGCCTATTACTTTCGCCTAATGATGAAGACATGGTTTTGTTGAATCCTTTGACACTAGACAAACGTGACATGAGGGGGTCGAGGGTCGGGGAATAGGGTAGAGGGTCGTGGATCACCCGAGCGGTCGAGGGTCAAGGATCGCCGAGGGGTCGAGAGGTTGCCTACCTAGTGTCAAAGTATTGAAGAAATCCATGGCTTTTGCATATGGACCCTTGAAGCGTTGCCGAGGCCACTAATATGATTCCTTGTTGTGATTAGGTAGCTAGGTCTACTTTTGCCACTAATATATCCATCTGCTGTCATGTTTGTATAATAATTGCCATGTTGTAATATTTGCAGAAACAATGGAGCATGGACGAGACGAGGCAGGAGAAGAGGTGTTGGAGGACATGATATTAGCCGGAGCTGATGTCTTGTCGTATCTTAACGACAATGATGGTCTGGAAGGACAGGGTGAAGAAGCATGCTATGGTGATCGAACAATGGAGTAGTAAAGACATGATTATGATCGCTCCGGTGACCGAATGCCGGTGCAAGAAGGAGACCGTGATGACGGCTCCAGTGACCGAACAGAGTCCGACCAGGTATATATATTAATTAAGCATGTGATGACTAGCTAATTGATGCATTCATTGTTTTGGTATGTACACATATTAATTAACTCTCGTCTTTGTTCTTTTTTCTAGCCCTCTGGATCGAGCACAACTTCGGTAAAGAAATGAGGCCCAAAGAAAAAGTTGCGCTCGGATGAAAGGTTTGAGATCACAGCAATCGCGCGCGATGGCCAACCGATTGAACCCATCCGGACCAAGGAAGCATTTTCTGCTCAGTCTGGGGTTCTTGTTAGGGACAAGATCCCGATCAGCATCCACCAATGGTTTAAGCCTAAGAAGGAAGACCCTCAGGTGTCTTATGTCAACGATATGCAGAAAGATGATCTTTGGACCGCGCTAAAGGCAAATTTCACCCTACCGCCAGAGGAGGATCCGGAGAAGCCAGTTATAGAGCAATTGATCAAGTCTCATGCTCTTAAGAAGATGGCAAAACTATCCAGGAGGCGGAAGAATGAGCTGAAAACTTCGTTTGTCGACCAAGAAAAGACACTATAATTCACCTGCCGGTATGAGAAGATCCGAGATCACTGGCCCGCATTTGTGGCCCACAAGACATTGGACAAGAGTAAGAAGATGTCAGCGACAAACAAGAAAAATGCTGCGAAGAAGCAGCTTCACCATCGCACGGGGTCAGGTGGCTACCTCAAAGCTCGACCGTTGTGGGCCAAGGCTGAGAATGACCTACTTCATAAAGGGGTCGAACCAGAGACATTGAACTGGCCAGACCGTTGCCGGACTTGGTTCTTCGGGGTTGGCGGAACCTTGGACCCTGTATCAGGGAAGTGCGTTTGGACAAACGATCAACTTAACATACCCGTCAAGTCGCTTCAGCAGTATATCGATGCAGAGCAGCAAGGGACGTTCGTTCCAGACAAAGAGAACGATGAGCTCACAATGGCCCTCAGGAATCCTGTGTTGGAAATATGCTCTAGAGGCAATAACAAATTGGTTATTATATTTCCTTGTTCATGATAATCGTTTATTATCCATGCTATAATTGTATTGATAGGAAACTCAGATACATGTGTGGATACATAGACAACACCATGTCCCTAGTAAGCCTCTAGTTGACTAGCTCGTTGATCAATAGATGGTTACGGTTTCCTAACCATGGACATTGGATGTCGTTGATAACGGGATCACATCATTAGAAGAATCATGTGATGGACAAGACCCAATCCTAAGCCTAGCACAAAGATCATGTAGTTCGTATGCTAAAGCTTTTCTAATGTCAAGTATCATTTCCTTAGACCATGAGATCGTGCAACTCCCGGATACCGTAGGAATGCTTTGGGTGTGCCAAACGTCACAACGTAACTGGGTGGCTATAAAGGTACACTACGGGTATCTCCGAAAGTGTCTGTTGGGTTGGCACGAATCGAGACTGGGATTTGTCACTCTGTGTGACGGAGAGGTATCTCTGGGCCCACTCGGTAGGACATCATCATATGCGCAATGTGACCAAGGAGTTGATCACGGGATGATGTGTTATGGAATGAGTAAAGAGACTGGTCGGTAACGAGATTGAACAAGGTATCGGATACCGACGATCGAATCTCGGGCAAGTACAATACCGCTGGACAAAGGGAATTGAATACGGGATTGATTAAATCCTCAACATCGTGGTTCATCCGATGAGATCATCGTGGAACATGTGGGAGCTAACATGGGTATCCAGATCCCGCTGTTGGTTATTGGCCGGAGAGGTGTCTCGGTCATGTCTGCATGGTTCCCGAACCCGTAGGGTCTACACGCTTAAGGTTCGGTGACACTAGAGTTGTTATGGGAAATAGTATGTGGTTACCGAAGGTTGTTCAGAGTCCCGAATGAGATCCCGAACATGACGAGGAGCTCCAGAATGGTCCGGAGGTGAAGATCGGTATATTGGACGAAGGGTATTGGAGTCCGGAATTGTTTCGGGGGTACCAGGTGATGACCAGCGTCTCCGAAAGGGGTTTCGGAGGCCCCGGCAAGCGTTGGGGGGCCTTATGGGCCAAGGGGAGAGGGCACATCAGCCCACTAAGGGGCTGAGCGCCCCTCCCACCCCATCTCACGTAACTAGGAGAGGTGGGGGCGCCACCCCTAGGGCAGCCGCCCCTCCCGGCTTGGGGGGCAAGTTTCCTAGGGGGTGGGGGCGCCCAAACCCATCTCGGGTTTCCCCTGTGGCCGACACCCCTCCCCTAGGGAACCCTAGGGCGCCTCCCCCTCCTCCCTTCCCCCTATATATAGTGGAGGCAAAGGGGCAGCCCAACACACGAAGTTCTTCTCCTGTTGGCGTAGCCCTACCCCTCTCCCTCCTTTTCTCTTGTAGTGCTTGGCGAAGCCCTGCTAGAGTTCCGCGCTCCTCCACCACCACCACGCCGTCGTTCTGCTGCTGGACGGAGTCTTCCCCAACCTCTCCTTCTCCCCTTGCTGGATCAAGGCGTGGGAGATGTCCCCGGGCTATACGTGTGTTGAACGCGGAGGTGCCGTCCGTTCGGCACTAGGATCATCGGTGATTTGGATCACGACGAGTACGACTCCATCAACCCCGTTCACTTGAATGCTTCCGCTTAGTGATCTACAAGGGTATGTAGATGCACTCTCCTTCCCTCGTTGCTAGATTACTCCATAGATTGATCTTGGTGTTGCGTAGAAAATTTTGAATTCTACTACGTTCCGCAACAGTGGCATCATGAGCTAGGTCTATGCGTAGTTTCTATGCACGAGTAGAACACAAAGTAGTTGTGGGCGTCGATTTTGTCAATTTACTTGACGTTACTAGTCTTATCTTGATTCGGCGGCATTGTGGGATGAAGCGGCCCGGACCAACCTTACACGTACGCTTACGTGAGACCGGTTCCACCGACTGACATGCACTAGATGCATAAGGTGGCTGGCAGGTGTCTGTCTCTCCCACTTTAGTCGGATCAGATTCGATGAACGGGGTCCTTATGAAGGGTAAATAGAAATTGGCAATTCACGTTGTGGTTTTGGCGTAGGTAAGAAACGTTCTTGCTAGCAACCTATAGCAGCCACGTAAAAACTTGCAACAACAATTAGAGGACGTCTAACTTGTTTTTGCAACAAGTGTTTTGTGATGTGATATGGCCAAAAAGGATGTGATGTATAAGATTGATCATGTTCTTGTAATAGGAATCATGACTTGCATGTCGATGAGTATGACAATCGGCATGAGCCATAGGAGTTGTCTTAATTTATTTATGACCTGCGTGTCAACATAAACGTCATGTAATTACTTTACTTTATTGCTAACCGTTAGCTATAGTAGTAGAAGTAATAGTTGGCGAGACAACTTCATGAAGACACAATGATGGAGATCATGATGATGGAGATCATGATGATGGAGATCATGGTGTCATGCCAGTGACGATGATGATCATGGAGCCCCGAAGATGGAGATCAAAAGGAGCGAAGCGATGATGGCCATATCATGTCACTATTTGATTGCATGTGATGTTTATCATGTTTTTACATCTTATTTGCTTAGAACGACGGTAGCTTAAATAAGATGATCCCTCACTAAAGTTTCAAGAAAAGTGTTCTCCCTAACTGTGCACCGTTGCGAAGGTTCGTCGTTTCAAAGCACCACGTGATGATCGGGTGTGATAGATTCTTACGTTTGAATACAACGGGTGTTGACAAGCCTAGCATGTACAGACATGGCCTCGGAGCACATGCGAAACACTTAGGTTGACTTGACGAGCCTAGCATGTACAGACATGGCCTCGGAACACGGAGGACCGAAAGGTCGAACATGAGTCGTATAGAAGATGCGATCAACATGAGATGTTCACCGATAATCACTAGTCTGTCTCACATGATGATCGGACATGGCCTAGTTGATTCGGATCATGTATCACTTAGATGACTAGAGGGATGTCTATCTGAGTGGGAGTTCATGAAATAATCAGATGAACTCAATTATCATGAACATAGTCAAAAGGACTTTGCAAATTATGTCATAGCTTACGCTTTAGTTCTACTGTTTTAGATATGTTCCTAGAGAAAATTTAGTTGAAAGTTGATAGTAGCAATTATGCGGACTGGGTCTGCATACTGAGGATTGTCCTCATTGCTGCACAGAAGGTTTATGTCCTTAATGCACCGCTCAGTGAGCTGAACCTCAAGCGTCAGTTGTAGATGTTGCGAACATCTGACATACACGTTTTGATGACTACATGATAGTTCAGTGCGTAATGCTAAATGGTTTAGAATTGAGGCACCAAAAATGTTTTGAAACATCGCAGAACATATGAGATGTTCCAAGGACTAAAATTGGGATTTCAGGCTAGTGCCCACGTCAAGAGGTATGAGACCTTTGACGAGTTTCTTAAGCCTGCAAACTAAGGAGAAAAGCTCAATCATTGAGCATGTGCTCAGATTGTATGAGTACTACAATCGCTTGAATCGAGTGGGAGTTCATCTTCCAGATGAGATAGTGATGGTTCTCCAAAGTCACTATCACCAAGCTATTAGAGCTTCGTGATGAACTATAACATATCAGGGATAGATAAGATCCTTGAGCTATTCGCGACACCGCGAAAGTAGAAATCAAATAGGAGCATCAATTGTTGATGGTTAGTAAAACCACTAGTTTCAAGAAGGGCAAGGGCAAGAAAGGGATACTTCATGAAACGACAAATCAGTTGCTGCTCTAGTGAAGAAACCCAAGGTTGAACCCAAACCCGAGACTAAGTGCTTCTGTAATAAGGGGAACGGTCACTGAAGCAGAACCACCCTAGATACTTGGTAGATGAGAAGGCTGGCAAGGTTGACAGAAGTATGTATTGGACATACATTATATTAAATGTGTACTTTACTAGTACTCCTAGTAGCAGCAGGGTATTAGATACCAGTTCGGTTGCTAAGTGTTGGTAACTCAAAATAAAAGGCTACAGAATAAACGGAGACTAGCCAAAGGTGAGACGACGATATGTGTTGGAAGTGTTTCCAAGGTTGATGTGATCAAACATCGCACGCTCCGTCTACCATCGGGATTGGTGTTAAACCTAAATAATTGTTATTTGGTGTTTGCGTTGAGCATGGACATGATTAGATTATGTCCATCGCAATACGGTTATTCATTTAAGGAGAATAATGGTTACTCTGTATATTTGAATAATACCTTCAATGGTCTGGCACCTAAAATGAATGGTTTATTGAATCCCGATCGTAGTGATACACATGTTCATGCCAAAAGATATAAGATAACAATGATATTACCACATACTTGTGGCACTGCAATTTGAGTCACATTGGTATAAAATGCATGAAGAAGCTCCATGTTGATGGATCTTTGGACTCGCTTGATTTTGAATCACTTGAGACATGCAAATTATACCACATGAGCAAGATGACTGAAAGGCCTCGTTTTCAGTAAGATGGAACAAGAAAGCAACTTGTTGGAAGTAATACATCTTGATGTGTGCAGTCCAATGAGTGCTGAGGCATGTAGTGGATATCGTTATAATATTACTTCACAAATGATTTGAGTAGATGCTAAGTATATTTGCTTAATGAATCACAAGTCTGAATTATTGAAAGGTTCATGTAATTTCAGAGTGAAGTTGAAAGATCGTCGTGACAAGAGAGTAAAATATCTATGATATGATCATACAGATGAATATCTGAATTACGAGTTTGGCACGTAATTAAGACATTGTGGAAATGGTTTCACAACTGATACAGCCTGGAACACCATAGTGTGATGGTGTGTCCGAACATCATAACTACACCCTATTGGATATGATGCATACCAGGATGTCTCTTATCGAATTACCACTATAGTTTATGGGTTAGGCATTAGAGACAACCACATTCACTTTAAATAGGGCACCACGAAATTCTGTTTGAGTCGACACCGTATGAACTATGGTTCAGAGAAACCTAAGCTGTCGTTTCTTAAAAGGTTTGGGGCTGCGACGCTTATGTGAAAAAGTTTCAGGCTGATAAGCTCGAACCCAAAGCGGATAAATGCATCTTCATAGGACACCCAAAACAGTTGGGTATACCTCCTGTCTTAGATCCGAAAGCAATATGGATTGTTTCCAGAATCAGGTCCTTTCTCGAGAAAGAGTTTCTCTCGAAAGAATTGAGTGGGAGGAAGATAGAACTTGATAAGGTTGTTGAACCTTTACTTCAACCAGAGAGTGGCGCAGCACAGGAAAAATGTTTCTGTGGCACCTGCCTCAGTTGAAGAGAAAGCTAATGATGATGATCATGGAGCTTCAGATCGAGTTACTATCGAACCTCATAGGTTGACAAGGGTGTGTACAACTTCTAAGTGGTAACCCTGTCTTAAAGGTCACGTTGTTGGAGAACGATGAACCTATGAGCAATGGAGAAGCGATGGTGGGCCCGGATTCCGAAAATTGGCTCGAGGCCATAAAATCCGAGAGAGGATCCATGTATGAAAACAAAGTGTAGACTTTGGAAGAACTACTTGATGGTCGTAAGGCTGTTAGGTACATGTGGACTTTAAGAAGAAGACAGACGTGAACGGTAATGTCACCGTCTATGAAGCTCGACTTGTGGCGAAGAGTTTTTCACAAGTTCAAGTAGTTGACTACGATGAGATTTTCTCACCCGTAGCGATGCTTAAGTCCGTCGGAATCATGTTAGCATAAGATGCATTTATGAAATTTGGCAGATGGATGTCAAAGCAAGTTTCCTTACCAGTTTTCGTAAGGAAAGGTTGTATGTGATACAATCAGAAAGGTTTTGTCGATCCTAAGGATGCTAAAAGGTATGCTAGCTCCAGCGATCCTTTCATGGACTACAGCAAGCAACTCGGAGTCGGAATATACACTTTGATGGAGTAATCAAAGTTTATGGGTTTATACAAAGTTTGTTAGAAACTTGTATTTACAATAAAGTGAGTGGGAGCACTACGACATTTCTGATAAGTATATGTGGATGACATATTGTTGATCCGAAATGATGTAGAATTTCTGGAAAGCATATAGGGTTATTTGAAAGGTGTTTTTCAATGGAAAACCTGGATTAAGCTACTTGAACATTGAGCATCAAGATCTATAAGGATAGATCAAAAACGCTTAATGGTACTTTCAAACGAGCACATACCTTGACATGATCTTGAAGGTGTTCAAGATGGATCAGCCAAAGAAGGAGTTCTTGCCTAAGTTGTAAGGTATGAAGTTAAGACTTAAAGCTCGACCACGACAGAAAAAAGAGGAAGGACGAAGGTCGTCCCCTATGCTTTTGTCATAGGCTCTATACGGTATGCCATGCTGAGTACCGCACCTGATGTGTGCCTTGCCACATGTCTGGCAAGAGGGTACAAAGGTGATCTAGGAGTAGATCACCAGATAGCGGTCAAAATTATCCTTAGAGGAATAAGGATATGTTTCTCGGTTATGGAGGTGATAAAGAGTTCGACGTAAAGAGTTACGTCGATGCAAGCTTAACACCTACCCGGATAGCTCTGAGTAGAGATACCGGATACGTATAATGGAGCAACAATTTGGAATAGCTCCAAGTAGAACAGTTACTTGAAATGGCTCCAAATATAGGGTAGAGATTTGCGAAGTTCATACGGATCTGAATGTTGCAGACCCGTTGACTAAAACCTCTCTCACAAGCAACACGATCAAACCCAGAACTCATTGAGTGTTAATCACATAGTGATGTGAACTAGATTATTGACTCTAGTAAACTCTTTGGATGTTGGTCACATGGTGATGTGACCTGTGAGTGTTAATCACATGGCGATGTGAACTAGATTATTGACTCTAGTGCAAGTGGGAGACTGTTGGAAATATGCTCTAGAGGCAATAACAAATTGGTTATTATATTTCCTTGTTCATGATAATCGTTTATTATCCATGCTATAATTGTATTGATAGGAAACTCAGATACATGTGTGGATACATAGACAACACCATGTCCCTAATAAGCCTCTAGTTGACTAGCTCGTTGATCAATAGATGGTTACGGTTTCCTGACCATGGACATTGGATGTCGTTGATAACGGGATCACATCATTAGGAGAATCATGTGATGGACAAGACCCAATCCTAAGCCTAGCACAAAGATCGTGTAGTTCGTATGCTAAAGCTTTTCTAATGTCAAGTATCATTTCCTTAGACCATGAGATCGTGCAACTCCCGGATACCATAGGAATGCTTTGGGTGTGCCAAACGTCACAACGTAACTAGGTGGCTATAAAGGTACACTACGGGTATCTCCGAAAGTGTCTATTGGGTTGGCACGAATCGAGACTGGGATTTGTCACTCCATGTGACGGAGAGGTATCTCTGGGCCCACTCGGTAGGACATCATCATATGCGCAATGTGACCAAGGAGTTGATCACGGGATGATTTGTTATGGAACGAGTAAAGACACTTGCCGGTAACGAGATTGAACAAGGTATCGGATACCGACGATCGAATCTCGGGCAAGTACAATACCGCTGGACAAAGGGAATTGAATACGGGATTGATTAAATCCTCGACATCGTGGTTCATCCGATGAGATCATCGTGGAACATGTGGGAGCCAACATGTGTATCCAGATCCCGCTGTTGGTTGTTGCCAGAGAGGTGTCTCGGTCATGTCTGCATGGTTCCCGAACCCGTAGGGTCTACACACTTAAGGTTCGGTGACGCTAGAGTTGTTATGGGAAATAGTATGTGGTTACCGAAGGTTGTTCAGAGTCCCGGATGAGATCCGAGACATGACGAGGAGCTCCGGAATGGTCCGGAGGTGAAGATCGGTATATTGGACGAAGGGTATTGGAGTCCGGAATTGTTCCGGGGGTACCAGGTGATGACCAGCGTGTCCGAAAGGGGTTTCGGAGGCCCCGGTAAGCGTTGGGGGGCCTTATGGGCCACGGGGAGAGGGCACATCAGCCCACTAAGGGGCTGAGCGCCCCTCCCACCCCATCTCACGTAACCAGGAGAGGTGGGGGCACCACCCCTAGGGCAGCCGCCCCTCCCGGCTTGGGGGGCAAGTTTCCTAGGGGGTGGGGGCGCCCAAACCCATCTAGGGTTTCCCCTATGGCCGCCGCCCCTCCCCTAGGGAACCCTAGGGCGCCTCCCCCTCCTCCCTTCCCCCTATATATAGTGGAGGCAAAGGGGCAGCCCAACACACGAAGTTCTTCTCCTATTGGCGCAGCCCTACCCCTCTCCCTCCTCGTCTCTCGTAGTGCTTGGCGAAGCCCTGCTAGAGTTCCGCGCTCCTTCACCACCACCACGCCGTCGTGCTGCTGCTGGACGGAGTCTTCCCCAACCTCTCCTTCTCCCCTTGCTAAATCAAGGTGTGGGAGACGTCTTCGGGCTGTATGTGTGTTGAACGCGGAGGTGCCGTCCGTTCGACACTAGGATCATCGGTGATTTGGATCACGACGAGTACGACTCCATCAACCCCGTTCACTTGAACGCTTCCGGTTAGCGATCTACAAGGGTATGTAGATGCACTCTCCTTCCCTCGTTGCTAGATTACTCCATAGATTGATCTTGGTGTTGCGTAGAAAATTTTGAATTCTACTATGTTCCGCAACATCCTGAGCACCCTGGACGGACACGAGGCACGCCAGGCTCCATTCCGTGGAAGTCTAGGTTTCCGGACGCAGGCAGTTACAAATGCCAGGAGAGGAGGAAGAAAGTGGAGCAGACCCAACTCTAGGCGTGGCACGCAAGGGTACAAGGGCTAGAGGAACGAGAAGCAGTTCGCAGCAAGCGACCTGCCGAAGTTACCCCCGAAGCTACCCCGCCATCTAGCGGAGAAGCAGCATGGCTTCCACCGAGCTGCTTCAGCTGGAGCCTATCTTCATGTTTCCTGCTAGCTACCCTGTTGATGGTATCACAGAGTCTCAACATTGCCACCTTATGAAGCAATGACAGAACATCAAAGTCAAGGCGGCTGTCGGCTCTGTTCGACCTCCTGAACCCGACGCAACTTTTCACTGCCGTCCAATTCCAGAAGGATACGCTAGGGTGACGGTGGATGAAATAACGGAGGGATTTGAGGACCTCAAGCTTGACCACCCTACCGGTGAAGGGGAGACTCGGTTGGGATCTGCTCTGAAGACTACATGCCTATGGCGGAAGGAGCTCATTAACCTTTCGAACTGGACGCCTCCGCCTCCTCCTCCTCCTCCGGCGAGTCAGGGCACTCCGCCTCATCCTCCAGCGAGTGATCAGGGCACTCAGCCTCCTTCTTCGGCGCGTGGCGACACTCTGTCTTCTTCTCCGCCTGCGCCGGCACGCCCGAGCAGCCAGCCTCCTCCTTCTCCGCCTCGTCAGCAAGGGTGGAAGAGACCCGCCGGCGCTACGGCTGCTCCAGCGCGTCGTAGTCCTTCTCCTCTGCCTCGTAAGCAAGGAAAGAAGACAGCCGTAGCCGCTCTGTCTGCTCCCGCGTCTAGCAGTACAGCCAGAGGCGGGAGGCAATATAGATTCGGTCCATCTCTTAAGCCTCTAGAGAAGTTACCATACAAGATGACCATGGAGGAAAACAAGAAGATCGTGGAAGTCGAAGTGAGGGACTACTTTCAAGGGGTGAAAGCAAAGAAACATCCACCTCCGGAGAAGAAGATAGATCTGGTGAAAGCAAAGCGCACTATCGATGCCCTGAAGCGAGCACCATCTTCTCCGCCACAATCCAACTATGATCGCATTATTGAAAGGTCATATATCGAAGTGGAGCAGTCGGGAAGTACTATCAGTGATCAAAGGTTAGCAGAACGACGAGCTGGGAAAATAAATGCCCAACTCAGCGAACAAGCGAACCAATCGTGCCCCCCGCTCAAGGTGTCTAGCGACATCGTCGCTAATCATCCGGAGATTTTGCCCAATACCAATCTTGGAGATTACCTGCCCGGCGATGTACATTATGATTTCTTGGAGGTGGACGAACACAAATACCATTACGGGAAGCCTCTCGTCAAAGATGAAAGATCTCTAACAACGATGATGCGAAGATTCCATGATTGGTACATGAAAAACTGCAGAGAGTCTGGGGGGATGAATACTTTGACGCTGAGAGTTAAAGAGGAGCATGAACTCGTTGGAATTGAACTGTTGTTTGTTCCATTTGAGGAGTTCTTCCAGTTTTTAAATAAAAATGCCCTCGATAAATTAACGGTCACTTGCTACTGTCTGTAAGTACTACTTCTGTCATTAAGTCTCTATATATAGCTCAGCTCTTTCATTGCATGTATATATAATTATCCTCACTATATTATGCAGATTGAAGATTGCCGAATTGAAGAAAAGACAAATCGGTGATATTGGGTTCATTAACACAAATCTCATAGATCAATTTACGGTTAAATTTCAGGCCAAAGATACCGAGGCCAACTTGCTACGATCTTTGGTAATAAATCCAAAAGAAGATATAATACTCTTTCCTTACAACTTCAAGTGAGTGTTACTGTCTTATGCATATTCGGTTTATCTTATTAGTCGAGGTTATAGTAATGTAATTGATGAGTTATGCATGCATCCGCAGGTTCCACTATATTCTCCTAGAGATTAAGCTTGAGCAGAGACTAGTAACCGTCTTAGACTCGAGACGAAAAGATCCCCAGGAGCATGCAGACATGACTGAAATGCTCGAGAAGTAAGTTAAATCGATCATTATCGCACCATATCGGCAACTTTATTCACTTCCTGATATCAAGTAGTTGTTTTCTTTGTCTGGCAGGGTTTGAAAAAAATTCACCGCAAAAGCTCCGGGACTGCCGGCGAAACTGCGATTTAGACACCCGAAAGTAAGTACTACTAGCTAGTTCCGCGCATCTCCTAGTGTTTCAAGTGCTAGTTTCATCAATACCATTTAGCATGCTTGCTTATTAGTTTGGTTGACCTCTATTTCTTGTAAAGTGGTTGTGGCAGGAAGCCGGGAATAATTACTGTGGATACTATGTTTACGAGTCCATCCGCCACACGACCTGTGAGCGGGGCTACTCGATAAAACAGTATGAAGTGCGTAAGCAATAATATTCACAATTTTATTTTATTACCATTATTTGTGTTGATTTCATTCATTCATATATATGTATTGACCCCCTTCTTCAAATTAATAAATATTTCAGATGCGGGATGAACTCCTAGGATCAGATTGCATGCGAGCAATTCAAGAAGAATTGGCGGCATTCTTTTTTGACCACTTGATCAATAAAGACGAAGAATACCATGTGAACCCTGAGTTCATATATAATTAGGGGATTATATTGTAAGAGGTCTTATATTGTATATATGTAGCCAGTAGCGTCGGATAGATATACAAAAACTTGTTGTTCGACCAATATCTCGGAGAAGGAGAGGTCGATATCACTTCTCTCTGTATGCATATGTTCATGACGATCTTCTGTTTCCTTCATTTACTTACAAGCTAGCGTGTCGAGTCCTCTCTATACGTATAGTACGTAGCATCGACCAAGCACGAAGATAAGAGAGGACACTTCTCTCTAGTAATTAGCTAGCTAACACAATATATGAAACACCTAAATTAACCCCCCAAAACCCTCTAAACCCACCCCCTTCCAAAAAAAAAAAATCTCAGCTCGTGCCAGCTACTGACGCGTGGATGCCTTTCGGTCCCAGTTGGTGCTACCAATCGGGTCCAAAGGCCCTTCTGCCTGGACTCGCCGCAGCAGCCACGTGGAGGCCATCTGTCCCGATTGATGTAAGAACCGGGACTAAAGGTATAGAGCTTTAATACCGACCCTTTAGTCCCGATTACCCACTGATTATTCTACCTGCTCTTATATGCAGTGGTCCGGCAGTGTCAGTGAGGGAGCCAAGATTCCCAATTGGTAAACCCAACGAGCAAACATGCGATGCGACATCACATCTCTCAGCTTGACAGGCTTGACACCGTCCGTTTTTTTCTCTCGCTTATTTTTTCTTTTTTCCTTTTTGCGAGGACTCTCGCTTTCTTCCAATTGCGCAGATTCAATGGTGCAATACAACTAGTATGGACGAGCAACATATATTTTTCCCTACATTCTCTTCTTTGTAGTGGTCCGTTGCCACACTTCTTTTCTCTCGCTTGTCTCAACCAGGAAGAGCCGGCGGTGCAATGCAACAAGTATGGATGACCAGTGTACATGGAGAGGTTTGCAGGTGTCCGGACATGATTTCTTCTGCAAACTAGAGACAAACGTGGGGAAGGTTTACGGGAGTCCGAATCGATCCCAAACCTGTTTTTTGAGCGTCCTGGCACACCAAAACCCCTTCACCTCCGTGCGCGCGCTCGCCCGGCGCTAGCTGCCCGCATTCATACCGCTATAGAGCGCGCCATTCAACATTGAAGTTGGCTCAAGGCGGACGCGACCTCTCACTGCCTCTACCAGTGAAGCGGCGCACTGGCCGAGGGCGCCGCTCGCGACGCGTCTCCGGTGTTCGCGCATGTTCAATGCCGGAGACGCTTGACTGGATGTATATCTACCATGCCCACTCAATGTCGCCGTCCGTCCGTCTGCCGCCATTAAGCAGGCTCACCAGCCGACAAACTCACTTTGGCACCGCGCATTGACGCACCTGGATGTATGGCCTCACCGAATCCGCTATATAAAGGCGGCCACACCCAGCTAACTCCACACCAAAACAGCAACCCCTCCACATCCTCCTCCCTTGCACTACATCCGCCATGACCGCCAGCGGGAAAGCACTGTGGGACTGTCTGTCACCGGAGATGAAGCATGCGGTGTCCGCCCTTGCCGCCGCCTGGCATAGCTGTCGTGCCAAGCGAATTGAGGACGGCTTGCCGGCCAGCTCACCCGAGGTCTCCGACGACGACGATGACGACGACGACACCACAATGAAGACAGGCTCAGACGACTCAGCGCCCCTGTGCACGTTGGCTTCACATGGAGCAGGTGCAGGCGCAATTCAACGCCACCATGGCGGATGTGTAGCGTGAGCCGACGCCTTTGTCGGCGTTCCAGCAGGCGCAAGAGGAACATCGATACAACCTGTTCCTCCTGGAGCAGCACCGGTTGGCGGGGGGCCAGATCTATGACGGACGAGCGAGCGAGGAGGCTGTGGCGGCCATGGCCACGGCGAACCCCAACTTCGTGGTGGAGCAGTGTGCCATCTATGATGTCGTCCGCACTCAAGCCACTGCTCACCAGGAAACGGTCGCCGCGGAGGAGAACAGCGCCAGCAACGCCTCCTACGCGCCGCCGACGAACCATCAGCCTTCCCGGTGGCAAGAAGACATCGCGGGCGCCACCATTTCCATCATGGACCTCACGTCAACCGGCGATAGACAGGTCGCAGACTTCTCCAGGGATGAGTAGGTCACGGGACGCAGCGGTGCATTGTGTCCCATGTGGGTCGGTATGTCTCCCGTGTTCTACTCTTTATCAACGGACACCACACCTTCACTTCATCGATCTTATCGCCGGTGCTCATGGAGACGACGGAAGGAGGACGGCACGGGCTTGGACGCCGGGCGCCGGCGCCGTAGGATAGGCTTAGGGATGGGTCTATTTTTTGTTCTAAATGTTTGAAATGTAGTTAAATCTGTCGTGTTTGTATGAAATCCGTCATGTTTGTACGAAATCCGACCGTGTTTACATGGATTTCATCCAGTTTGTTGAAAAATAATTTAAAATGTATGTGGCTAGTGCCGGATGTCGACCTCCCGTATCCATGTCCGCGGAATGGTTCCCCTGTCCGCGGACGGGTACATGATGTTTTTGCGGGTTACCGTTAAAGATACCCTTAATGATGGAGCCAAGATTACCAATTGGCAAACCCAACGAGTGAACATGCGGCAACTCATCTCTCAACGCGACGGGCTTGGCATTGTCCGACCGATCAGGTCGTGTTTCTCATGTATGCTCGTGACATACTCTCTCCGTCTTTCTGTCCGCATATAAAATTTGGTCAAAATCAAACTTTGTAGGAAAAACATATCAACATCTACAATACGAAAGCTATATGATATGAAAATTAATTTCTTAATGCATCTAACAATATTAATTTCATATTACCAATCTTGATATTTTTTCTATAAATTTAATCAAAGTTGATAACTTTGACCAAATTTTATATGCAAACTAAAAAAACGGATGGAGTACGAAGAGAAAGTAGTATCAACCGATTGACTGTGGATACAAAGATGTCTGTGTTAAGCTTGTGTCATACAGCACTATAGTCCTTCCAATTTGGGTATACACAGTAAAAAAAATCTCATAAAACATGACTGGAGCAAGCTAGGTGGCCCACTCTACCACTGATTTTTTAGGGCTACTCCTGATCAACCTAGGTGACTCCGCATGTGGCCTTCTGGGATCCAACAGCCTTTGTGTCGGCTCCAGCAGTGTCTGCCGATGTCTCTTAGCTGGAAGTGCTGCCTACATCTTTCTTCTTTTGTAGCTGTTTGAGATCGAACGAGAGAGATGATAGACAAATGATAAGTAGTCGAATAGCCATCCTCATTGATTGGATTTGGTACAATATATACACCCCGTAAGGACGTGACGATACAAAGGGACGCGAAGGGAGAGGCGCGTCGGTCTTCTGATGGCAACCGCATGGCAGTTAACAAGGGGAGATTCCCTTCCAATTAAACATTTGAGTTTAATTATAACACTCCCCCTAATCTTCGCTTGTCCATGTACTATCATCAACTCGAAAGAGTCTACTCCAAAAACCCTATAGGAAAAAAATATGAGGAGTAGTGTTTGATATGTTGCCAAAACTCATTCAAACCCAGTGAAAAAAATAAGAAGAAAAATAACACAACATATAATGGTTATTGTCTCTTTCAACTCAATATGAGAAAACTCATAGAACTAAAAGGACACAAAATATGGCGTATGTACTTTCTTAAAAACCCCGGTGGGGAAAACACAAACTATGCCATATTATCCCATATTGATATTACCTCATTAAAACACCTTTATGAGAACCTGTAAAGTAACCTCATGAAGAAAAAAGAGTATAATATGATGCTTTGAACAGGAATAATTCAGAGCGGTATTCCACTTATTATTGCAAATTCCGAAGCCGTCACATACCAATTCCATGAACATATTTCTGGAATGTAGAAGTTGGTAGAGACTTGGTGAACACATCAGTCATGATTTGACTTGAAAGATATGCAATATAGCGATATTGCTTATTGCGCAACCTGTATGCATCAGGGCAACACAAGGAACATTATCTTTGAGATAATGCTTGGTGGATATAGTCACGAGGTCTGTTTCGAAGACTCTCATGAGATGACTACCACACATAGCAAGAACACCAACCTTGTCTATGATCTGATATAGTAGGGATCTGATCCGTGTATCCAATTACATTGGTGTCCAGATTTCTCTGAAAATGAAAAATTAGGACAAAATATTTGATGCCTTGGAGATATCAAAAGATATTCTTGAGTCTCAACCCATTGTGTTTTGTGGATCCAATGCATGCACGGTGGTATGGAACCTTAGGTCCCAACATCTTATTTCTGTCTCCTCACGGCCTAGATGAATCATAATCTCTGTTAGAGAACAAATAACCATGGAAAATATGGATGGATAACTTGTCCACAATGAATTTCTCCAATATAATCTGGATAAAGACAATATGGTGTACCATAATGTATGAGTGAAGGTGCTAGAGATTTTACCCAAATTCTTTATCTCAAATCCGTCATAAGATGATCACGTTCTTCGTCATTATAGGATAAATCCTTTTGTATGACAAACACACATGGGCAATCGTCATTGTAGGAGTAATCCTTGAATCGAAGGGACTCACTATGTCAGTTGTACCAAATGTACCGATAATGATAAGTCGTATGATGACTTATTGATTTTACACATTGTATGTCGCGTCTTCCATTTCGATTCAGAAGTGAGATTTCATCGGGAACCATCTATATCTGAATCTAGTGATCTACATGGATATGTAATCACTACATCTATCAACTACATGGATAGATGACTTTGTACTGCCAATGATATATATTATCGGAAAGAGATTCCACCTCTAGAGAATAGTTGGGTATTTGCGTGAACCGTTGTGCTACAATACTTGCTCTACATTTCACTGCCTCGTTGTACTTAATTCTGTTTCCAGAAGAAGACTTGTGTAGGTATTGCTTATGATAATACATTCCCTTTATTGAGCAAGATTATTTCTACCTAGATTATACCCTTTGCTTGAGTTCAGTCCGAGTATTGTTCACACTTTTCCAAGGCCATGGTCTTTGGACCTGAATCATGTGAAAGGTTTTTGCAATCTAGTTGAAAAATGTATGTCGACAATTGTAGATTTCCGGTTATATCTTTCTCTAGAATCTATATATCAATATATAGTTTATGAAATAATCGTTACCCATGCTGACTGCTCGCGATTTCCCAATGCGATTGAGTCGGGTATTCCGATATCCTGGTCATTGTGTGCACTATGACCTGGGTTGGTGGAGGTCCCCCATCCACTGGGTGTATACTACCCATTAGGTGTCTGTCAACGTGATGTTGACTTGCATTTACTGATTCAAAGGCCTTGATATCCTTACTTGCAAGAAGCAGAATCCTGATGTACAATTGTCGTACTTTTCCCCCTATTGCTTTGAAAAGGGAGTTGAGTGGATTTTGTTGGTACCTCCACTCTTTCAGGCATATTTTTGCACGATTGTAGGATTGTGTGACACCTTTATATTTAATAAATGATTCTGGCAGATTATTTGCAATGTGTTGCAAATCTTCTGAACACATCGTTCAGATATTTGAGTGCGTGGATTTGAGGCAGAAATGTGTTGAACATTCCACTAATTTCCTGGCATTCTCTATGGTACATGAAATCTCCCCCTAATGCCTAGAAAATGTTCCTCATTGAATCAGTATACTGGCCTTGAATAACTCCCCATGCAAGGAGCTTGAGGTATTGATGGTAATATAGTTATTCCTCACATAGACCCCAACTATATGTTGAGGGGCCAATGATGTATGCCGGGTGGTGATATTGGTATGCAATAAAATTACCGCAGATGGGAAATACTTGTTAGATTTCGACATATCAAAGATAGAGGGGAATAATATTATGCAGTTCTGTCATGAGCGTGTAAAACTGCATGACTCCAACTTCAACATAAAGTTGGTAAGTTGCAATTCCAAAGTAAAGATAATGCAATGAGCTTAACTCTTTGGATAAAAGGATTCTACCAAACCATTTTGAGTCTAGACATTAGGACAAATTGCTAAACTTCAATCCGAGGACCATAAAGAAGGCACTCAATGAGAATTCTGCAATGTTATCCATTTGATTTGCTTGAAATCGATATCAGGATAATGAACCAATGGTTTTGTGTGAATAAAGTACACACTTAAGACCATCGTGTAGATACGTCTTTTAGAATAATGAAATACCTGAATAGTCTACTCAAATGGTTGGGAAGAGCCACTTATCTCGACTTGATACATTCAAGGAGTCTGAGTGGTTCAGTGTAGACTTTTAGGTGCACGAGCCTTAAAATTAGCTTTCCTGCATCACATGTAGTGCACATAAAATCGAGATATTGTTAGAATTTAGTACCATAATAATTAAACTAATGGAATTGCTGATAGTTTATGTTTCAACCCAATGTCTGGAGGACCAAGACGAGCATGTTTGTCATGCAAAATACACTCAGGAAAGCTATCTTGTATGCAACATGTGCTATGGGTTTTGCAGGATATGTAGTTCAATGCTGATGATACATAGAGAGTGTGCTTGCCATATCTGTTGCATATGATAAAGAGAAGATATTCCTCTTTGTTGTCGTTATAAGTTTCACTATGGAAACTATTTTGATGGATACCTCTATAGTTTAGTAGGGTACGAGTTAAACCAGGAAGCAATAAAGCATCCTGGCATTACTCGCGTAACCACAGGAACAATAAATATGACTCGAGTTGAGCCAACAAATACCTCATCGCATCTACCTATTTTAAAATAACTCCTTTCCCTCAACGAGAGTGGAAACATTTCACTTCTCTGAATATAGAGTTCGTGGTGCATATGTCCACATGGAACAAATCATCTTTTGTCAGATTGACCCCCGTAGAAATCTATATATAGACATGAAGATTCTCAAGAAAATCACTGTCAGATATATAGAATACATACAAATGAATTTGTACCAAAGTGCTGATACAATCTATTGTGATATACAGTATATGATAACAACAATTCTTATATTGTTATTACCAGAACATAAATGGACACCACTCAGGAGACAGAGGGACTATTCATAGTCTCCAAACATGTCGGCTGAGGCATATTCAGCCTTCATGTTCTCCGTGCCCATAGGTTCCCGTCACCGCTGGTGATGTCGGGTTAAAGGGTGAAGTAAGATTCAAACATTTGCCCTTGAGTTTTATTGTGTCACGGGAATTGTTGATATAGAATAACCAGATATAGAGATCTGAATCAATATAATGTCTTATGATGTATAAGATAATTTTTTTCTGTTAGCGGTGTGATTCTGACCAGAGGTGAATCCTACGGTCTTGGATTGCACACACTATTCCACGAGACACAAGAGCGATCACGATCTCCATTCCCATGTAGGGTAGTGGTGGCCATTGAGGCCGAATGCCTCAAATTCTCTAGCCATCGGTTACTAGAGATAATTAGTTTACGATTAGTAAATTAAAGACCATCATGGTAATGTTGCAATGAATTTTGCAAAATTAATGGATATTTCAAGAAGTTAGCTTGAAACCATTAATGTGAACTTCAAATTGTTAAGCATGACACCTTGTAGATACTCTCCAAAATAAATTTTGGGGTCCATCTCTCAGCACTACAGAGTACAATCTGATGAAATCAGTAGATACTCATATTTCTATTACCTTATGTCATAACTTAATAAAATGTATGAGAGAACACATGATTTAGCAATCATAATGTCAAATATGACAAAATGTGGGCTTAAACAATAGTGGTGATAATCTGCAAAGCAGTAGATCTACACACTACCATGTGAACCCAATACATCAATTGGAAGAAATCACTTTGAATTTTTCTTTCTTATTTGCAAGAAATTAAAAATATCAATTGCAAATGGAGGCGGAGTGGATCTCGCTCCTTGCCGGTGGGAGGGCTTTGTTTTTAGATATTTTTTTCGAGCTTTGTTAGGGTTTGTGTCCTAATCAGGAAGGCAAGACGGTGGTGGCTCCCTGAAGCTGGAATAAAGGTCTCCCCGCCTAGCCCCCATTCCGGTGATGTCTATAGCATCGTCGGTGGACGTGTGGAGGTGTGTCTCCGGCGGATCTGTCTTTGGTGGATTTGCTCGGATCTGTCGTCGTTCGTCTTCGTTCGTGTGTCTTCAGGCTGGATTCTTTTGATCTACACTCTTCATCTGTGGCGGTTGCTGTTCTGGCGCATTGGTTCTATGGGGCCTTAGCACGACGACCTCCCGACTATTTACTACAACAAGGTTTGCCCGACTCCGGCGAGGGAGGGGCGATGATAGCGGCGCGCCTTCGGCTCGCTACAGTGCTGGTAGTCGTCGCTAGGTGGTCTACGGATTTGAATGTAATTTTTATTATTTCTAGTGTCTGTTGTACTATCATGATTGAAGATGAATGGATTGGAAGTTTTTTCCGCAAAAAATAGACGTATTAATCTCAACATGGAGATACATACATTCCGAAATACATCATACTAAACAGAAATACACTACTATTTTAATGAATGGTAATGATGTTGCAAACTTGATGCTCAAGTAAAGAAACTTGAATTGTATATACCTCAAATTAAATGAGATGATCTTGTATCAAATTGGGAGATAATTCAGCGGGGTGAATTAATATTTTGCAAGAGAAAATTAATCTCAATCGCAATGAGATTGTTTTGCGAGAGAAAAAATGTTTTTTTCTCAATGCAAATCAATATTGTTATGCGAGAAAATTTAATCTCAATCGCAAAACAATGTTGTTGTACTAATAAGACATGTTATAGGGATTGCCAAAAAACAAACACATTGAACATGCCACATATAATAACCACATATTTTTTGGAATGTTAAAACTCAACTGAAAAAAGGACTAACAAGACCTATGCATGGCATAAACATGAAAAGTGCTAATGAACAGTACTTGTACCCTAAGACATCTAGGCATGAGCCCCAAAATTACTCTAGGTACATGTGCTGACCTATTTTGTAAATAGGTAAACAAACGAGGGCTATATGGGAAGATTCGTGGCGGCACGGAGGGGCGCTGTTGTCTCCGTCGACAGTCCGCCGGGAAAGGAGGGGGCCGACGCGGCTCACCTCGGGCGGAGAAACCGGATCGTGGTCGCGTCCGTCACACCCAACTTGCCGTGATGCAACCACACCCACCGCTGCCACTGCATAAGGCTGGTTGTAATAGGGAGTATCATATACTAGTATCATGCATATTATACTAGTGTATGATACCACCTCCCTAATGCATAGTATCATATATTAGTATCATGTAGTACTCTATTTATTGTTATGCATGACACAAAGTAGTATAGTATTTAATATGATACGGTATTATGATATGATACTACACCCTCTCTTTCTTCATTTAATGCTATGACACCTCATCAAAATTGCCTAGTTGACATGCATAATACTAGATATGATACTATCATTACGACCAGCCTAAGGGAGTGAGGCCACGGCACCAAGCGCGTGCCTGCGCTCGCTGCCGGTCGCGAAGACCATGCACACTGCCGCATCGCTACACGCGCCTAGCCGATCGACAAGAGGCGGTGTTGCTTGCGCTCATGTTGGAGGCCGCGTACGCATCACCGTGACGGCTTGTGCGCCTCTGCCATTGGCCGCGTCGCGATGGGAGCAGTACCGGGGCTGCTGGTGCATCAGGGTCGGGAGATGCGGTGTCATCAACTCGCATCGCGCCGACGGTCGTGAAGACCATGTGCGCCGCCACCCCTTCATGGGGAGTTGTGTCGAGAGGCTGCAGACATGGGGTCCCTGCGAGGAGGCCTTGGTCGTGGGGGCCACCACGATGCTGCGGGCCGAGGGCCGCTGCGCGCCTGTAGTGAGTCCGGAGACACTTTCCCATCATGACCATATTTGCTCTCGGTGAGAGCATGCTGATATCGTGTTTGACATTCAACGAGAGAGTCGAGACGTAGTCGAATAGCCATCCTAATTGATTGGATTTGTTATAGTATATACATCCTGTAGGGACACGACAATACAAAGTGACGCAAAGGGAGAGGCGCGTATGTCATGGAATTGTCACGGTAGATGTCCTAGCGGAAGGACTTAGTCATGTAGGCATCGCAAATAGGTTAGCTTAAAGGGGTTAATTGGGAAAAAGGACACAGAGAGTTTATACTGGTTCGGCCCTTTGCGGTGAAGGTAAAAGCCTAATCCAGTTTGAGGTGGTATTGCTAGGGTTTCGGTTATCAGGAAGCGAATATGCTTGACATAGTTCTCGATCTCTTTCTTTCTTGTCCTAAACCGCCGTCGGGTCGTCCCTTTATATACACAGGTTGACGCACAGCGGTTCACTGAGTCCCGGCCGGCTCATACACAACTTGTCCGGCTCGGTGACTAACTACACTTGCCTTACAATACAAGTCATACATACATGGCGGTTCATCCTCCTAGGCCTTAAATCACCTCTGGGTCTTGGGCCGTCAACAGGCTCGTATGATCCGCCATCTTCATTGGTAAGCCGCCAGTGGTATAACCCGGCCCCTCCTGGGCGGTTCATACCCAATAGTCATATCCCCAACATTAGGCCCCAGGTTGGTTTGAACTTGTTCACATCAATCTTCAATACCTAACTTAGTCTCAATCTTACATCACTTGACTAATAAATCTTGCTGTAAACTGCCCTGACGTCAGCTCACAAAATTTTCTTAAACCGCCATGATGTTACTTCGCCTTAACTTCACACATGGCCTAGAACATCTTAACTGGTCTTTATCTTAATAAACGTCCCGAGAATCGAGGCGTCCATATAGCCATATAATGATTTCGGGCCCCTCGATTCCCGCGCATGCCCTACAGCCACCCCCTTATAAATAGGGGCATGGGTCTTTATCATTTTCCCATTCGTCTTCCTCCTTCGCTCGGCTGCTCCAGCGCTCGAACTCCGGTCGTCGCGATGTCCGACCGCCGCAACGACGCAGGCCACTGCATCACCCTGACCGGACCAGAAAACTCCGGCGAGCCACCGCTGCTCCTTGTTACTCGTAAGCGCCCCTCCCCCTTTATCTCAGATCTGCATTAGGGTTCGGGCTTGTTCGTCGGTGTTCTTGTTGTTCATGCCTTGTTTCCGTCAACTCTGATGGCTTTCAATCTGGATAGGCCATAAGTCTTGTACGGAAGTAGTTTCAACATCCTTTTCATTATTAGAATAGCATCTCTCCATAGAAGATCTAGAGTATCCAAACTTTTCCACTGCCGCTACCTTAGGTTAGAATTTTACTGCCTTTCTGAACTGTGGTAGATCCAAAATTATTGCTTTAGTTTGCGAAGTCTGTTTATCAATCACTTAGCAAAACTTGAAGTATCATAAATGTCATGGCGGCTTATCCTACAAACCATGATCCACCATCCGCTAAGTATATCTTGACTTTTAGGCTCTATCCGGTTCATCAGCAAAATTCTTAATCCGGTAGGTACCATTAGTCCCCACATAAGACGCCAATAATTCAATGTTCATCCCCCGGCTTAATCTGTTAACTATTCATAGCATTTTATGTTTGAATCAATGATTCAGCTTAATAGCATGACCTTAAGCCGATAATGTTTCCGTCATGTAGGACATTTGCTCTTCAAGATGGTCAAAACTGTCACTGCTTGCAACTGGGTCATTTCCCAGGTTACAGAGGAAGACTTGAACGTATACTTTCAAACTGGCATCTTAGCCAAAAAAGAGGTCATCCATTGGAGGGCTCCGGGTAATGAAACTCGACCTGAGCCCAAAAACAGTGAAGTTGTGGTTTTTATGGATCATATGGTCCGGAGCATCAGTCCTCCCGGCTCAAGATTCTTTCGAGATGTATTGCACTTCTTTAAGCTTCACCCACAAGATATCGGACCAAACTTTGTCTCAAACATCTGCAATTTCCAAGTGTTCTACGAGGTGTACCTGTTGGGTTTCGTAGTAATTTCAAAAAAATTCCTATGCACACGCAAGATCATGGTGATGCATAGCAACGAGAGGGGAGAGTGTGATCTACGTACCCTAGTAGATCGACTGCGGAAGCGTTGACGCAACGTAGAGGAAGTAGTCGTACGTCTTCCCGATCCGACCGATCCAAGTACCGTTACTCCGGCACCACCGAGTTCTTAGCACACGTACAGCTCGATGACGCTCCCCGGGCTCCGATCCAGCAAAGCTTCGGGGATAAGTTCCGTCAGTACAACGGCGTGGTGACGATGATGATGTTCTACCGATGCAGGGCTTCGCCTAAGCACTGCAACGATATGACCGAGGTGGAATATGGTGGAGGGGGGCACCGCACACGGCTAAGGAACGATCACGAGGATCAACTTGTGTGTTCTAGGGTGCCCCCTTGCCTCAGTATATAAAGGATCCAAGGGGGGGTGCGGCCGGCCCTAGAGGAGGCGCGCAGGAGGAGTCCTACTCCTACCGGGAGTAGGACTCCCCTCCCTATTCCTTGTCCAACTAGGAGAGGTGGAATGGGAGAAGGAAAGGGGGGGGGGGCGCCCCTCCCTCCTTGTCCAATTCGGACTAGGGGGAGAGGGGGCGCGCAGCCTGCCCTGGCAGCCCCTTCCTCTTCTCCACATTAGGCCCATGAGGCCCATTAACCCCCCGGGGGGTTCCGGTAACCCCCCGGGGCTCCGGTTTTATCCGAAACTTCCCCGGAACCCTTCCGGTGTCCGAATATAGTCATCCAGTATATCAATCTTTATGTCTCGACCATTTCGAGACTCCTCGTCATGTCCGTGATCACATCCGGGACTCCGAACTAACTTCGGTACATCAAAATGCATAAACTCATAATATCTGTCATCGTAATGTTAAGCGTGCGGACCCTACGGTTCGAGAACAATGTAGACATGACTGAGACAAATCTCCGGTCAATAACCAATAGCGGGACCAGGATGCCCATATTGGATCCTACATATTCTACGAAGATCTTTATCGGTCAGACCACATAACAACATACGTTGTTCCCTTTGTCATCGGTATGTTACTTGCCCGAGATTCGATCGTCGGTATCCAATACCTAGTTCAATCTCGTTACCGGCAAGTCTCTTTACTCGTTCCGTAATACATCATCTTGCAACTAACTCATTAGTTGCAATGCTTGCAAGGCTTATGTGATGTGTATTACTGAGAGGGCCCAGAGATACCTCTCCGACAATCGGAGTGACAAATCCTAATCTCGAAATACGCCAACCCAACATCTACCTTTGGAGACACCTGTAGAGCACCTTTACAATTACCCATTTACGTTGTGACGTTTGGTAGCACACAAAGTGTTCCTCCGGTAGACGGGAGTTGCATAATCTCATAGTCACAGGAACATGTATAAGTCATGAAGAAAGCAATAGCAACATACTAAATGATCGGGTGCTAAGCTAATGGAATGGGTCATGTCAATCAGATCATTCACCTAATGATGTGATCCCGTTAATCAAATAACAACTCTTTGTTCATGGTTAGGAAACATAACCATCTTTGATTAACGAGCTAGTCAAGTAGAGGCATACTAGTGACACTCTGTTTGTCTATGTATTCACACATGTATTATGTTTCCGGTTAATACAATTCTAGCATGAATAATAAACATTTATCATGATATAAGGAAATAAATAATAACTTTATTATTGCCTCTAGGGCATATTTCCTTCAGTCTCCCACTTGCACTAGAGTCAATAATCTAGATTACACAGTAATGATTCTAACACCCATGGAGTCTTGGTGCTGATCAAGTTTTGCTCGTGGAAGAGGCTTAGTCAATGGGTCTTCAACATTCAGATCCGTATGTATCTTGCAAATCTCTATGTCTCCCATCTGGACTAGATCCCGGATGGAATTGAAGCGTCTCTTGATGTGCTTGGTCCTCTTGTGAAATCTGGATTCCTTTGCCAAGGCAATTGCACCAGTATTGTCACAAAAGATTTTCATTGGACCCGATGCATTAGGTATGACACCTAGATCAGATATGAACTCCTTCATCCAGACTCCTTCATTTGCTGCTTCTGAAGCAGCTATGTACTCCGCTTCACATGTAGATCCCGCTACGACGCTTTCTTTAGAACTGCACCAACTGACAGCTCCACCGTTTAATGTAAACACGTATCCAGTTTGCGATTTAGAATCGTCCGAATCAGTGTCAAAGCTTGCATCAACGTAACCATTTACAATGAGCTCTTTGTCACCTCCATATACGAGAAACATATCCTTAGTCCTTTTCAGGTACTTCAGGATGTTCTTGACCGCTGTCCAGTGATCCACTCCTGGATTACTTTGGTACCTCCCTGCTAAACTTATAGCAAGGCACACATTAGGTCTGGTACACAGCATTGTATACATGATAGAGCCTATGGCTGAAGCATAGGGAACATCTTTCATTTTCTCTCTATCTTCTGCAGTGGTCGGGCATTGAGTCTGACTCAACTTCACACCTTGTAACACAGGCAAGAACCCTTTCTTTGCTTGATCCATTTTGAACTTCTTCAAAATCTTGTCAAGGTATGTGCTTTGTGAAAGTCCAATTAAGCGTCTTGATCTATCTCTATAGATCTTTATGCCTAATATGTAAGCAGCTTCACCGAGGTCCTTCATTGAAAAACTCTTATTCAAGTATCCCTTTATGCTATCCAGAAATTCTATATCATTTCCAATCAGTAATATGTCATCCACATATAATATCAGAAATGCTACAGAGCTCCCACTCACTTTCTTGTAAATACAGACTTCTCCGAAAGTCTGTATAAAACCAAATGCTTTGATCACACTATCAAAGTGTTTATTCCAACTCCGAGAGTCTTGCACCAGTCCATAAATAGATCGCTGGAGCTTGCACACTTTGTTAGCTCCCTTTGGATCGATAAACCTTCCGGTTGCATCATATACAACTCTTCTTCCAGAAATCCATTCAGGAATGCAGTTTTAACATCCATCTGCCAAATTTCATAATCATAAAATGCGGCAATTGCTAACATGATTCGGACAAACTTAAGCATCGCTACAGGTGAGAAAGTCTCATCATAGTCAATCCCTTGAACTTGTCGAAAACCTTTTGTGACAAGTCGAGCTTTGTAGACAGTAATATTACCGTCAGCGTCAGTCTTCTTCTTGAAGATCCATTTATTCTCAATTGCTTGCCGATCATCGGGCAAGTCAACCAAAGTCCATACTTTGTTCTCATACATGGATCCCATCTCAGATTTCATGGCTTCAAGCCATTTTGCGGAATCTGGGCTCACCATCGCTTCTTCATATTTCGTAGCTTCATCATGATCTAGTAGCATGACTTCCAGAACAGGATTACCGTACCACTCTGGCGCAGATCTAACTCTGGTTGATCTACGAGGTTCAATAGTATCTTGTTCTGAAGTTTCATGATCATTATCATTAGCTTCCTCACTAACTGGTGTAGGTGTCACTGAAACAGTTTTCTGTGATGCACTACTTTCCAATAAGGGAGCAGGTACAGTTACCTCGTCAAGTTCTACTTTCCTCCCACTCACTTCTTTCGAGAGAAACTCCTTCTCCAGAAAGTTTCCGAATTTAGCAACAAAAGTCTTGCCTTCGGATCTGTGATAGAAGGTGTATCCAATAGTTTCCTTTGGATATCCTATGAAGACACATTTCTCCGATTTCGGTTCGAGCTTATCAGGTTGAAGTTTTTCAACATAGGCATCGCAGCCCCAAACTTTCAGAAACGACAACTTTGGTTTCTTGCCAAACCACAGTTCATAAGGCGTCGTCTCAACGGATTTTGATGGTGCCCTATTTAACGTGAATGCGGCCGTCTCTAGAGCGTATCCCCAAAACGATAGCGGTAAATCAGTAAGAGACATCATAGATCGCACCATATCTAGTAAAGTACGATTACGACGTTCGGACACACCATTATGTTGTGGTGTTCCGGGTGGCGTGAGTTGCGAAACTATTCCATAATTTTTCAAATGTACACCAAACTCGTAACTCAAATATTCTCCTCCACGATCAGATCGTAGAAACTTTATTTTCTTGTTACGATGATTTTTAACTTCACTCTAAAATTCTTTGAACTTTTCAAATGTTTCAGACTTATGTTTCATTAAGTAGATATACCCATATCTGCTTAAGTCATCTGTGAAGGTGAGAAAATAACGATATCCGTCACGAGCCTCAATATTCATCAGACCACATACATCTGTATGTATGATTTCCAACAAATCTATTGCTCTCTCCATAGTACCGGAGAACGGTGTTTTAGTCATCTTGCCCATGAGGCACGGTTCGCAAGTACCAAGTGATTCATAATCAAGTGATTCCAAAAGTCCATCAGTATGGAGTTTATTCATGCGCTTTACACCGATATGACCTAAACGGCAGTGCCACAAATAAGTTGCACCATTATTATCAACTCTGCATCTTTTGGCTTCAATATTATGAATATGTGTATTACTACTATCGAGATTCAATAAGAATAGACCACTCTTTAAGGGTGCATGACCATAAAAGATATTACTCATATAAATAGAACAACCATTATTCTCTGATTTAAATGAATAATCGTTTTGCATTAAACAAGATCCAAATATAATGTTCATGCTCAACGCTGGCACCAAATAACAATTATTTAGGTCTAATACTAATCCCGAAGGTAGATGTAGAGGTAGCGTGCCGACTGCGATCACATCGACTTTGGAACTGTTTCCCACGCGCATCGTCACCTCGTCCTTAGCCAATCTTCGCTTAATCCGTAGTCCCTGTTTCGAGTTGCAAATATTAGCAACAGAACCAGTATCAAATACCCAGGTGCTACTGCGAGCATTAGTAAGGTACACATCAATAACATGTATATCACATATACCTTTGTTCACCTTGCCATCCTTCTTATCCGCCAAATACTTGGGGCAGTTCCGCTTCCAGTGACCAGTCTGCTTGCAGTAGAAGCACTCAGTTTCAGGCTTAGGTCCAGACTTGGGTTTCTTCTCTTGAGCAGCAACTTGCTTGCCGTTCTTCTTGAAGTTCCCCTTCTTCTTCCCTTTGCCCTTTTTCTTGAAACTAGTGGTTTTGTTGACCATCAACACTTGATGCTCCTGCTTGATTTCTACCTCCGCAGCTTTCAACATTGCGAAGAGCTCAGGAATAGTCTTATTCATCCCTTGCATATTATAGTTCATCCCGAAGCTCTTGTAGCTTGGTGGCAGTGATTGGAGAATTCTGTCAATGACACAATCGTCTAGAAGATTAACTCCCAATTGAATCAAGTGATTATTATACCGAGACATTTTGAGTATATGCTCACTGACAGAACTGTTCTCCTCCATCTTGCAGCTATAGAACTTATTGGAGACTTCATATCTCTCAATCCGGGCATTTGCTTGAAATATTAACTTCAACTCCTGGAACATCTCATATGCTCCATGACGTTCAAAACGTCGTTGAAGTCCCGATTCTAAGCTGTAAAACATGGCACACTAAACTATCGAGTAGTCATCAGCTTTGCTCTACCAGACGTTCATAACACCTGGTGTTGCTCCAGCAGCAGGCCTGGCACCTAGCGGTGCTTCCAGGACGTAATTCTTCTGTGCAGCAATGAGGATAATCCTCAAGTTACGGACCCAGTCCGTGTAATTGCTACCATCATCTTTCAACTTTGCTTTCTCAAGGAACACATTAAAATTCAACGGAACAACATCACGAGCCATCTATCTACAATCAAACATAAATAAGCAAGATACTATCAGGTACTAAGTTTCATGATAAATTTAGGTTCAATTAATTTACTTAAAAGAACTCCCACTTAGATAGACATCCCTCTAATCCTCTAAGTGATTACGTGATCCAAATCAACTAAACCATGTCCGATCATCACGTGAGATGGAGTAGTTTCATTGGTGAACATCACTATGTTGATCATATCTACTATATGATTCACGCTCGACCTTTCGGTCTCCGTGTTCCGAGGCCATATCTGTATATGCTTGGCTCGTCAAGTAAAACCTGAGTATTCCGCGTGTGCAACTGTTTTGCACCCGTTCTATTTGAACGTAGAGCCTATCACACCCGATCATCACGTGGTGTCTCAGCACGAAGAACTTTCGCAACGGTGCATACTCAGGGAGAACACTTCTTGATAATTTTAGTGAGAGATCATCTTATAATGCTACCGTCAATCAAAGCAAGATAAGATGCATAAAAGATAAACATCACATGCAATCAATATAAGTGATATGATATGGCCATCATCATCTTGTGCCAGTGATCTCCATCTCCGAAGCACCGTCATGATCACTATCGTCACCGGCGTGACACCTTGATCTCCATCGTAGCATCGTTGTCGTCTTGCCAATCTTATGCTTCCACGACTATCGCTACCGTTTAGTGATAAAGTAAAGCATTACAGCGCGATTGCATTGCATACAATAAAGCGACAACCATATGGCTCCTGCCAGTTGCCGATAACTCGGTTACAAAACATGATCATTTCATACAATCAAATTTAGCATCATGTCTTGACCATATCACATCACAACATGCCCTGCAAAAACAAGTTAGACGTCCTCTACTTTGTTGTTGCAAGTTTTACGTGGCTGCTACGGGCTTAAGCAAGAACCAATCTCACCTATGCATCAAAACCACAACGATAGTTTGTCAAGTTGGTGCTGTTTTAACCTTCGCAAGGACCGGGCGTAGCCACACTCGGTTCAACTAAAGTTGGAGAAACTGTCACCCGCAAGCCACCTCTGTGCAAAGCACGTCGGGAGAACCGGTCTCGCGTAAGCGTACGCGTAATGTTGGTGTGGGCCGCTTCGTCCAACAATACCGCCGAACCGGAGTATGACACGCTGTAAGCAGTATGACTTATATCGCCCACAACTCACTTGTGTTCTACTCGTGCATATAACATCAACATATAAAACCTAGGCTCGGATGCCACTGTTGGGTTTCGTAGTAATTTCAAAAAAATTCCTACGCACACGCAAGATCATGGTGATGCATAGCAACGAGAGGGGAGAGTGTGATCTACGTACCCTAGTAGATCGACTGCGGAAGCGTTGACGCAACATAGAGGAAGTAATCGTACGTCTTCCCGATTCAACCGATCCAAGTACCGTTACTCCGGCACCACCGAGTTCTTAGCACACGTACAGCTCGATCACGCTCCCGGGGCTCCGATCCAGCAAAGCTTCGGGGATGAGTTTCGTCAGTACAACGGCGTGGTGACGATGATGATGTTCTACCGACGCAGGGCTTCGCCTAAGCACTGCAACGATGTGACCGAGGTGGAATATGGTGGAGGGGGGCACCGCACACGGCTAAGGAACGATCACGAGGATCAACTTGTGTGTTCTAGGGTGCCCCCTTGCCTCCGTATATAAAGGATCCAAGGGAGGGTGCGGCCGGCCCTAGAGGAGGCGCGCAGGAGGAGTCCTACTCCTACCGGGAGTAGGACTCCCCTCCCTATTCCTTGTCCAACGAGAAGAGGTGGAATGGGAGAAGGAAAGGGGGGCGCCGCCCCTCCCTCCTTGTCCAATTCGGACTAGGGGGAGAGGGGGCGCGCGGCCTGCCCTGGCAGCCCCTTCCTCTTCTCCACATTAGGCCCATGAGGCCCATTAACCCCCCAGGGGGTTCCGGTAACCCCCCGGGGCTCCGGTTTTATCCGAAACTTCCCCAGAACCCTTCCGGTGTCCGAATATAGTCATCCAGTATATCAATCTTTATGTCTCGACCATTTTGAGACTCCTCGTCATGTCCGTGATCACATCCGGGACTCCGAACTAACTTCGGTACATCAAAATGCATAAACTCATAATATCTGTCATCGTAATGTTAAGCGTACGGACCCTACGGTTCGAGAACAATGTAGACATGACTGAGACAAATCTACGGTCAATAACCAATAGAGGGACCTGGATGCCCATATTGGCTCCTAGATATTCTACGAAGATCTTTATCGGTCAGACCGCATAACAACATACGTTGTTCCCTTTGTCATCGGTATGTTACTTGCCCGAGATTCGATCGTCGGTATCCAATACCTAGTTCAATCTCGTTATCGGCAAGTCTCTTTACTCATTCCGTAATACATCATCTTGCAACTAACTCATTAGTTGCAATGCTTGCAAGGCTTATGTGATGTGTATTACCGAGAGGGCCCAGAGATACCTCTCCGACAATCGGAGTGACAAATCCTAATCTCGAAATACGCCAACCCAACATCTACCTTTGGAGATATCTTTAGAGCACCTTTATAATCACCCATTTACGTTGTGACGTTTGGTAGCACACAAAGTGTTCCTCCGGTAGACGGGAGTTGCATAATCTCATAGTCACAGGAACATGTATAAGTCATGAAGAAAGCAATAGCAACATACTAAACGATCGGGTGCTAAGCTAATGGAATGGGTCATGTCAATCAGATCATTCACCTAATGATGTGATCCCGTTAATCAAATAACAACTCTTTGTTCATGGTTAGGAAACATAACCATCTTTGATTAACGAGCTAGTCAAGTAGAGGCATACTAGTGACACTCTGTTTGTCTATGTATTCACACATGTATTATGTTTCCGGTTAATACAATTCTAGCATGAATAATAAACATTTATCATGATATAAGGAAATAAATAATAACTTTATTATTTCCTCTAGGGCATATTTCCTTCAGTACCTTCAATAGGAGCCTATCGTAGAACTATTTAGAGAGTTCTACTACTTGAACCGGCAGAATGAATTCACAGATGGACCTAGCCTTGAACTAGGAGGCATATCCATACAACCTCAGAAAGAGGCCATCTTCCCAGCTGCTGATCCGCAAAGTCACCCCAAAGACTGGAACCAGACTTTGTTTTATTTCCAAGACACCTCACTAGAAGTAGAGAACCCCCTGCCGGGCTACCGCGCCAACCGGCTTAGCAGTAGACATCATCTTCCGACTGTATCAGCACAGTACAACGGAAGAAATGTGTGCCGGTCTTCGCAAAGATCCGGGCTCTAATGGCGAACGGCTTGACCGGAATTGATCTAGCTCGCTGTTGGGTCGCCTGGACAGTCTTGCATCTAAGCATCCGGCCCGGTTTAATGTGTGAGTATACTGGCGAGCTAACAGACCCTCATCGCCACTGTAACACCGAAATAACTGAGGAAGACATCAATAATATGACCAAAACTCTGTTGAATTAGAGCTTGGAAGATTGCAGTCAATTCGGACTGAACCCTTTCTGTATGCTGAATGAGCCGCCAGCTGTAAGTTTTAAACCTAGCTCATACTTGATTCATATTTCCATTTTGGCTGCTTGCTCGTATTTATTCATTGTTTACAGGCCGACTCACCCTTCTGGACCAAGAAATTGCCAAAAAACCAAAGAAAACCCGGACAAAGAACAAGGCCCCCAAAAAGCCTGCTAAGAAGAAGTCCAACACTGCCCAATTATTCAATTTGGATGACAAAGATGATGATGACGAGTCGGAGGTAGAACTTGATTCACTTGGCTTGTTTTTTGTATATCTTATTGACAATGACTATTATCAGGATGAAGCGGACGCCAGCCGTGCAGATGATGCAAAGGTAATTACTCTTTCCTCCGGCTCAGAACCACAGAAAACCCGACAAGCAAGCTGTAAAGTAAGTTTTTCTCACCCTTTAGCTCACTTGGATCCCAACTTTCTTTTGAAGAAGCAGCAACATGAAGCTCGTCGTACAACCGGAACTGTGGCAGTGGAGTTTTATCCTCCGGCTTACCGAACACCCTGGCACCTCGCAAACATCGTCAGGAGGTCTCAAAAATTTCTAGCTTAGATTATCCCAAGGCGGCTCTTGTTCGTCAACCTCTTAACCCATCTGATTCAAATTATCAGGGAACGTCTCACTCTTCCTCTGGTGACTCAAAGGGAACTCAAATCCCAACCTGGGTAAGGGTATATTCAATCATTCAAACTTCATGCTTGTTTAATATACTAACATCTGTGTATGTCTTATTCTCAGTGGTTAGGCCAAACCCAGCAAAAAGGCAAAATTGAACAAGCCGGCTGACGACTCCAACTCGTCTGAACCAGAAAAACAACAGCGAGAATCCTCTCACCCAATTGCCGAAGCCACCATTGATGATCTGCCACTAGAAGACCATGAAGTCTCCATAGACCATATGGACGTTGCGCCAGCCATTTCTAAGCCGCTAAGCCCAGTTAAGCCTGCTGAGGAAAAGACTGACGACATCGTCGTCACCGGGTTTGGTGACACAGCATCGGGTAACCCCGCTGTCTTATCCAAGCACAGTGCCAAGGAAGAAATTTCTGTTGATGATAAAGGAAAGTGGAAGGTAGACTTAGAGAGTTATGCCCAGTTTAGTGCCCAAGACATCCACTCCGGGCCCGGGCCCGGAGCCTTGGTAGGACCCATCTGGAACAACGCAGCCTTGATCTCTTCATTTTTGTACTGCTTACATAATGTCTCATTCATATCCGAAGATACTTTATTAGGAATAGCCTCCAGGACAGCAGCCTCATCACAAGGTTGAGATGAAAACAGATTTTCATAAAATTGTTGCACCAAGCCTTTGATCTCCCCTTGCGATTCACACAAAGACCCATCATCCCGTCGGGGAGAGTTGAAGTTGCCTTGGGCCGTAACACGGGCTGGCTTGGGCCTCCATGAGTTTTAGCTGGCTTTATAATGTCCTTGGCCCTACCTGTTGAAAAATAACCCCATCAACCATCTAGGTTGTCCTAGGTACCCCAATTCTATAAAGTCAACTAACCATCCGGCCACAACGTCCCTAGGGTTCCTCATGCCGTCGTCATCACTACCATATGAGAAATTTAGGTCCCTTCGCCTCCAGCTGCCATCTTGGCAAACAGAGGTGGGGGGACCTCATATGTTCACAAGACCTCTATTTTCTTCGTCAACATCTAGTGCTTTTCATAGTTTTGTGAGAATAAATTTCCTCTTTTTTTTGGCAGTGCCATGAGATTAGAGAGTTTTCTATCCTCACAGATCCGATTATTCGGATCTGATGAGTTTATATTGTTGTGTCAAGCTATTTTTGTTGGTTTGCTTCTTTGTGGAGGTGAAATCTTTCATTGACACAATGGTGAAGATATAGTGACTCGACGGCTTGCACTTCTAGGGGATCATCACCGGCTCAAGTACAATCATCGATCAAGGCTTCCCATCTTTTTGGATGGACGACTCAAAGCGCTTCAAAAAACCATTATTGGTAATGTTTGTGCGGGTGAAAGTGTGACAACATCGTTGCTCCAGTCTAACTGTAGGCTCTTTACCTAAGTCTTTGTAGTATTCCTTCAAGTAGAGATTGATACCGCGAAGAAGGTGTTTACAAGAGATTTGATTGTAATTCTTAGTTATAGGAGTTATTTTGTATTTTCTTGGATTTTAGATCCAAATCAGTGTACCTGTAATTGTTATGAGTATGAATAAAGTTACAGGTGTTATTAAAAAAGTACCCCAATTCAAACGACAAGCTTCGAACTCCACATTGTGTGGAGTCAGTGCATGACCTGTAGTGGATTCTGGTCTTCATTGCACTTATATGTACCGTGATGCTCTTCCTATGGCCACTGGTCAGCGGCCTCCGGTGGCGGCCCGACCCGATCCCACCTCCTCTACCTGTGGTGGCGGGTGGCAGCTCGCGAGCCAACCGGTGGACCTAGATGGTGGTGGTTGTGTGTCATCCTTGGTGCTCGACATCGATCTTCATCTTGGCTATGATGGACCCTGCCCCGTGTACAAAG
>NC_057812.1:735634134-735640531 GCF_018294505.1 Triticum aestivum
CACGCCGCACCGCTCTCGCCCACTCTCCTCCACCACCACATACTGGGAGCGTCGCACCTCACCTTGTCTCACCGCCCGATGCATGGCTGTACTTTCAGGGCTATGTCCCCTGCGCCCCCTATCTCCGCTCACTACCGCCCCTGATGCTCCTAAGCCTGGTGACCGTTGCACACTTCGACTTGTTTATCGGAAGTTTATTATTGCTTTGTCATATATTTTTTTATTTAGACCCGAGGCTGAGTGTGTTAAATATTTATACCAAAACTTTATACTTATGTTTAATCTTTAGGTTGGGTTACAATAATGAATTTGATTATTAATAGTGTTTTTAATGCATGAGCTAACGTCTATGTTTTTTAATTTTGCATGTGAACTGTTTTTAGTGAAATTTCCATTTATATATTTTTATTTCATACATCGCGTCTTAAAGTGATATTTAAATGCAATTCCCATAATTGTGAGAAAATAAGAAACCCAAAATTGCATATTTTTCGTTAATTGTTTTGGGAACATAGTCTATATGTGTCTCTGTGTATTGTTAGATATACCTTGGCCAAGATCTCTAAAGCATATGGTCTCATAAATATCTTTGTAGTAGTTTCTAGTTTATGATTTGCTATATGCAATAAAAATTCTATAATATGTATGAGGAGTTCGTCACCAAATCCTCCATGTGCTGCTTTGTCATAGTTTCTATGTCACATGTGTTTCACATGTTACATTGTTTTCATAATCCATTCATACGTGTATGCAATCTATATTTCACACTAAAATAGAGTGACTTTAGCTAAGATAGTCTTTAGTTGCAATCTATACACATATGTCGGAGAGAAAGCTTGTGAGGTAGCTAAGTGCTTAGAGACGAAACAACAAAAAACCATCCTCAAATTTTGATATACTTATGCTACTTTGTGAGTTGCGTTCCATTTTTTCCCAAAGAGGAAGGGATGAAGCAATATAGTAGCGGGCAATATCTCCCTCAGTAGGGAACCAAGATTATCGAACCAATAGGAGAACCACGCAAACAGCAGTCAACTGTACTTGCACACACAAGAGCAAATACTTGCACCCAAAGCGAGCAAGAGGGTTGTCAATCTGCTTGTACTCGTTAATAGCAAGTATCAGATCTGATAGTTGTAGGTATATAAACTGCAAAGTAAAATAAAAACAGTAAGATTGGAGCAAGGAATTTTTGGTTTTAGTAATATGTTAAAAGTAGACCCGGGGGACTATAGTTTTCACTAGAGTCTTCTCTCTCATAAAAATTGCATAGGGTGTGTAGACAAATTACTTTTGGGCAATTGCTAGAAAAGCGCATAGTTATGACGATATTCATGGCAATGATCATGTATATATACATTACGTCCATGACAAGTAGACCGACTCCTGCCTACATTTACTAATATTAATCGAGGCATGCGGTCACAAATAATAGTTATAACAAGATTAACATCCATAAAATTATTAATGATTAATCTAGGTGATGCTGAAGCACGGGTTATGACTGCTTTTATGTCAATATGACTATCATTGTCCTACAATCCGCTCTGTACCACGTAAGGGAATGAACAACTAGAATAGATCATTTATTGGTACTACATTGTTGGGGCTCCTCCTACGGGGTGGTGTATAGGGTACTGGTGGAGTAGTTTAGCCTGGACGAGTTGTCGGAAATAAAGTTTTTACAGTATATGGTTCACCTTGATATGTGCTCACAACAAAAATTAATGTTTTGCCGGACAGAATTAATAGTGTTACATAAATGTAGTCGTGGGCCAGGGGATGCACTTAGATTTTGTTGATTCTTTATCCAACTATAATAAAATGTTATCCAACTACACTATTCTGATTACTATTGCGTATTGGGGAAGTTGTGCCATACGATTTGTCTAGAATGTAAGCCAACTAGGAAAAGGGCATAATATTCCACTCCATTTCATTCAACTTCAACATTTCTTTGCTGGCATAACTGTTGTCTTTTTGGACGAACTTCTCTAGAAAGGCTATGGCCTGGGTTCTAGCATTTCTCTAGTAAGAACTACCAACATCCATTAAGTTTACCAAGGTTAAATTTCATACAGTATCTTGCTGCAATACTCTGGTGGGTGGTAATAGTACAATGCATTGATTCCCGAAGAATATGACATAATGTATTCATACAGTATCTTGTTTACCTCCCAGCTTTAACTTAGCAACTATTAAATTCTTAGCATGAAGCTGATAAGCTACTGTTTCTGGGGACATCATCAATATTGATAACAATGTTGTTTCCCATCTTAATTGATGGCCTTTTAACTCATGTATCATTTGTATCATGGTTGGTGTGGGACCAATAATCATTGCAAATGGTAAACTAGCATATATCAGTGATAAAGAGGTATCCTTGATGAAGGATATGACTATATGATGTACAAAGCTATACATGGTCTTTATATTCAGTATGCTATGCTATTTTTTCCAATTTAAACGTCATTGTTAGTGCCCCTTGTTTCGAACTGGAATGCTATTTTTTCAAGAAAGTACCTGTGTTTAATGCTAGATGGCCATCAGAGCTAATGCATAGAAAAATCTAAACTCTCAAATTTGCTTATTATGATCGTCTGAATGGAATAGGTTTCCTCACCACATTATTAGTTGCCTTGCATTTCCTTTCGTGCCTGCGTATTGGTGGTTGCCTGTGATATAATGTCATAACTTAGCAGTGATTAAATCTTCATTAAGTGAGCTTTCCGCTGGTTGCTGCGTATCCTATTGTCATATTTTATTAATTTCATTTTTCTCTTGTCATATCTGGTTAGTTTAGTTTTTCTTTAGTTGCTACTTTAGGCCTTTGCACTTAACCTGGCAAGAGTTGCAATATAAATCGCGCTAGAGGGCTCCTCAATACTTAGTTGCCAGTACTGGGGAGTAGAATGTGAAGGCCAAGAGCAACGACGACATAGGAGCATAGTACCTATCTGCCTTATGCGAGTGCTCTTCAGGCTGTATACGCAAATACGCAGAAGACCGTCGTCGCCGACTCCGTGGAGCCAGCCGCGCTAGTCGGCAGAAGACTATTAGAACTAATCTTGATGTTTTGTATCTGCATATTTGTTTTAAGTTTTGCATATAGTGTAGATGGTCTAGAGTAGCTAGTCCGGTGTTGCTTCGACAAAGGCATGGCAAGAAGGAGATATGCCAAACTGCCGTGCGATGCGGCGAGCACGGCGAGATGCCGATGGCAGTGTGAAGCTGCAGTGTTGCGTGAGGCAGCAAAGTTGTGTGATGCGACAAGCGCATGGGCCGCAAAGCGAACCGGCTGGCCGAATGGATTAGTTAGATGCATGCAAGTGGTTAGCCAACTTCGTGGGTAAGTAGTGGCCGCATAGAGGTTGTTATCTGGTCAAGGGGTGTGCATGTAGTTAGCTGTTGATTACTTTGCATGCATAAGTTAGTTAGCGCACAAGTTGTGAAGCCACCGATCGTGCAGATCCTGGAGTGATTCTAGGTGAGAGAGAGGGGGTCATGTGTGAGTATGTGACTTAGTGGCCTGGCTGTGCTTAGTGCCTGCGTGAGTCACTTGTGTATATATATGTCATATTCAGTAATGAGAAGGGAGGCCGTGAGGGCTGAGCACCAAAGATGTAGCCAATGTATTCATCAAGGAGAGAGCGCCCTGGCAAAGCTAGAGGCTTGTCTTCTCCTTGGGGTGTGTGTGTGTGTGTGTGTTGAGTTCTTCTCACCAGTGTGAGTTCTTGTGTGAGACAAAACCATGAGAGGGAGATATGTGAGGAAGAAGAGGCGGCGCTGCGAGGAGGCTGCGCCAACAATTGGTACCAGAGCCTTGTCGATCCACAGCAACGGCGGCGCGGTGGACTCCATGCGAGGTGGAGGTCGATGGTGCAAGGTGGACACCATTGGCGGCGTGATGCCGCCGGCGGCCGGTTGCGGTGCGATGCCGCTAGGAGGTCGGTGGCGGTGCAATGCCGCTAGGAGGTCTGTGGCGGTGCGAGGCCGCTAGTGGCTTTGACGGCGCGAAGCTGTTGTGAAAAGACGACGTGGCAATCGGCGTCGTTAAGGCGTCGTCCACGTCAAGAGGTGGTCGCCGGGTGCGGCAAGAGGACGTAGTAATGGGCGCTATGACGCCATCGACCACGATAAGGTGGTGCGTGGTTGTGACCACCGCTGCGATGGCGTCGTCCACAACAAGATGGAGTGCGGTGGTCTGCGGCGCTACGATGGCGTCGACAAGAAGCTGTGGGTGATCCGCGTCGAAGACTGACATCAAGATTAGGAGGGTGAATATTAGAACTAATCTTGATGTTTTGTATCTGCATATTTGTTTTAAGTTTTGCATATAGTGTAGATGGTCTAGAGTAGCTAGTCCGGTGTTGCTTCGACAAAGGCATGGCAAGAAGGAGATATGCCAAACTGCCGTGCGATGCGGTGAGCACGGCGAGATGCCGATGGCAGTGTGAAGCTGCAGTGTTGCGTGAGGCAGCAAAGTTGTGTGATGCGACAAGCGCATGGGCCGCAAAGCGAACCGGCTGGCCGAATGGATTAGTTAGATGCATGCAAGTGGTTAGCCAACTTCGTGGGTAAGTAGTGGCCGCATAGAGGTTGTTATCTGGTCAAGGGGTGTGCATGTAGTTAGTTGTTGATTACTTTGCATGCATAAGTTAGTTAGCGCACAAGCACTGGTGGAAAAAAGGCCTTTGGTCGCGGTTCGCAACTGCCATTAGTCGCGGTTGCGCAACCGCGACCAAATAAGCGCGACTAAAGCCCACCACCTTTAGTCGCGGCTCCTTAAGAACCGCGACTAAAGGCCCGTCCACGTGGGCGCCAGGCGGCCGTCGGGGCGGAGGACCTTTAGTCGCGGTTCTTCTGGCCAACCGCGACTAAAGGCCGCCACAGGTTTAGGGTTTTAGCCCCCCCTAAACCTGTTTTCTGTTTAATTTGTATTGTTTTATTTCTTTTGTGCTTTATTTTAATTTTGAAGGAGTTTCATATATTCTACGGTACTACATACATGCATATGAATGTACAATTTCAAATAAATTTGAAATTAGAACCAAAAAGAATTCAAGAGGAATATACAATATATATTCAATATCATCGGATGACCATATACAATTTTGAACAAGTTTCCATACATGATTTAATGCATATAAAGTTCTACGTCCTCGTAATGGTGTTCTCCTTTAGGATGGAGGACTTCCCTGCTGAACCATCCAGCTAGTTCCTCTTGAAGTGGTCGGAAGCGAGCTTCTGGACTAAGCATCCACCGGAGGTTATTCCTCTGAGCATTGATATCACTCGGAACCCGCTCAGAGGTGTATCTCCGGATCATCTCACAGACATAGTATCCACATAGATTGGTCTCCGGTGGCTGAATATCCCCAGCATTCTTAGCCTTTAACATTTTGAATTCTAGCTCTTTTTTGAATTCACCGACCTTTGTATCTACGAACCGTCTCCAAACCCTACGAGGCAAAGAAAATTAAATGAACAAGAGAGTTATTAATTAGTTACTTGATATTAGGAAATGAACGAAATAGGCCGATCGATATAGAGCGCAAATGAATGAAAATAATTACTTCTGCAGCACATGGGTCGGGATGGCCCATGTGCAGGGCGGGGGGTGCTGGCCACACTCTTTTTTCTTTTCTTTTTCATTTCATTTCATTTTTTCTTTTCCTGTTTTTATCCTTTTCATCTTTAAAACAATTCAGTATATCAAAATATAGCAATGAAAAAAGATATTTGAGAAATCATAAAATGTATGTGAATTCAAAAAAATGAATCATAAAATGTTCATGGATACAAAAACATTGTGATTTTGCAAAAAAAAAGGTTTTCAAAAAATGTTGATGATTTTGTGGAAAAAACAGGAATAAAAACATATTGTGTATTCAAAAAATGTTTAGGGATTTCAGAATAGTTCACGTATTTAATTTTTTCACTGATTCATGACATATTCGTGAATTTAAAAATTATTCGTGTATTTCAAAAAATTGATTTTATTAGACACAAAAAAATTCATCAAAACAAAAAAATATTAATGAATTCCAAAAACGTTCATGGATTTGAAAATATGCATTATTTAAAATGTTCACAATTATTTTTAAAAAAATCACAAAATTCTCTCTCTCTCTCTCTCTACTCTCTCTCTCTCTGCTCTCTCTCTCTCTCTCTCTCTCTCTGCTCTCTCTCTCTGCTCTCTCTCTCTCTCTCTCTGCTCTCTCTCTCTCTCTCTCGATCAACGCCGGCGAGGGCGGCGAGGCCTCTCCGGCGAGGGAGGCCGGCGCGGGGCGGCGCGGTGGTGGGCGAGGGAGGCCGGCGCGGGCGGCGAGGCCTCTCCGGCGAGGGAGGCCGGCGCGGGGCGGCGCGGTGGTGGGCGAGGGAGGCCGGCGCGGGC
>NC_057812.1:735643788-735647568 GCF_018294505.1 Triticum aestivum
CGATTCATCTGCATTATTATAATATAAAATATATAATTAACCATCATGCATTTGTTAAACTAACTAGCTACAAACAATATAAATTAAACAATGAACTGCACACATGCATATTTTATCAATGACACATCAAAGGTTCATCAAGTTGCTAACCGCGATCGAGGAGTGTGGCTCCAACACTTCATGTCATGTTTGTTTCATGCTCTTGGGGCATTTCATCAAACACCTTATGTGCATAAGAGGAACCAAAAGCAAACCTACACCCACTTGTGAAGAGAATGGCTCCAAATGGCTAAGTGTTGGCTGCTGGATGGGTATATATAGGGGAGGGGCTTTAGTTGCGGTTGGCCTGGCAAACCGTGACTAAAGGTGCCCGAAGGCCTTTAGTCGCGGTTGTCCTCGCCAACCGCGACTAAAGACCCTCACGTGCGCCACCTGGCCACCGAGCGCCCTGGGCCCAGGCCTTTGGTCGCGGTTCACCTCCAGAACCGCGACTAAAGGTCCCATTAGTCGCGGTTCCTACAGCTTCGCGACTTATGGGGCTGGACGGAAGCCTGTTTTTCCACCAGTGAAGTTGTGAAGCCACCGATCGTGCAGATCCTGGAGTGATTCTAGGTGAGAGAGAGGGGGTCATGTGTGAGTATGTGACTTAGTGGCCTGGCTGTGCTTAGTGCCTGCGTGAGTCACTTGTGTATATATATGTCATATTCAGTAATGAGAAGGGAGGCCGTGAGGGCTGAGCACCAAAGATGTAGCCAATGTATTCATCAAGGAGAGAGCGCCCTGGCAAAGCTAGAGGCTTGTCTTCTCCTTGGGGTGTGTGTGTGTGTGTGTGTGTGTGTTGAGTTCTTCTCACCAGTGTGAGTTCTTGTGTGAGACAAAACCATGAGAGGGAGATATGTGAGGAAGAAGAGGCGGCGCTGCGAGGAGGCTGCGCCAACAAAGACCATGTACTCCTATATATACGCACACGAGGCTCAAGCAATAAACATCAATTTCACCAATCTCTCTCTATCCTTCTAACAGGTGGCAAGATTCATAATTTTTTTTTCTCTCTATGTTTTGACAGTACACATTGGCAGTGCAAAGAAAACATTCCTCGGCCATTAAAAGGCATGAAGAGCCCACCTAAAAGAACAGAGTTTTTATAATGGTAATGAAAATCAGCGTGGCACGGCGCATGTTTTCTTCTAGTGTCATATTTAAGATTCGAACACCTCCTATGTAGCGCTAGGATTTTTTGCGTGGCAACCAGAACGTAGTGGATAATTTTCCATTTGTAGTGCTTAACAACTTTGAGCACTAGCTGTGTCTCGACAATACAAACCATCCACACTAGTAGAAAAAGGATCAAATGTGAAGCATGTTAGTGCCGGTTTGTAAAAAAAACCGGCACTAATGTGATCAATAGTACCGGTTTGTGGCGGCGATCAATAGTACCGGTTCGTGGCGAACCTTTAGTACCGGTTCATGCCACGAACCGGTACTAAAGAGGCTGTGTCAGCCTGCGGTCAGGCTATGGCCCCACCATCACCATTTAGTGCCGGTTCGTACCACGAACCGGTACTAATGAGGTTATGGCAAGCTGTTTTTAGTCCCACCTCGCTTCCCTAACAAGGCTTTTACCACCTTAAATATGTTACTTCTCAAACTATCACAAGCACTTGGTCTTCATTGAACTCTATATGTAGAATTTGTGTCCGCAATATGAGTCTTCACCGGTTTATAAATCGTTGAGGACTCATATTGACAATTCAGATTGTACACAAAAAGATCATTGATGATCAAAGTATTTTTGATGTATAAGATCATATTGACAATTCAGACTGTAAAGAAATATAAAATCATGATCTAAATGCTCTTATATTTTTTCGTTCAGTATGCACCATTCAAAGCGACGCCATCAACTTTCAACCATTTATGCCTTCATTTGCTATTTTTCATGCATTTAATGATTTGTTTTGAGAACTAAATGACCTGGAAATTGAAAAGCACTACAAATGAACTCTGAAAAAGTTGAAACTTGTCATGGTATCATCATTTCACCCACATATCATGTTCAAAAAAGTAGAGAGGGTTACGGCAAAAACTGGATGCACTTCGTTTACAAACTGGACAATCTCTTTCGAAGTATTCGGGTTTCTGACGAAATTAAACTCATCTGTTACAAAGGCATTTCATTTTTTAAAACTTATTACAATTCCAGACTTTTTGTGCATTCAATATGCACCATTCAACTGCTAGGCGGGAGGAGTTCTTTAGTACCGGTTCCAACTGCTAGGCGGGAGGAGCTTTTTAGTACCGGTTCGTGGCGAACCTTTAGCACCGGTTCGTGCCACGAACTGGTACTAATGAGGTTGTGTCAGGTAAGGCTGGGCCCCATGAGCACCTTTAGTACTGGTTCATGGCATGAACCAGTACTACAGTTTCTTAGTAAGCTGTTTTTTAGTCCCACCTCGCGAAGAGAGAGGGACTACGAGTGGTTTATAAGCCCTGAGTGCAGAGACGATGAAGAAGAGGCTCAATGCTCACGTTGCTTAGCTTCAAGCCTTGAGGAATATGGTAGACTGCACGGAGCTATGTGCAGTGCAGTTTACACTATTCCGAAAGGCTTGAAGCTAATTAACGAGCATTGCACCTCCTTTTTATTTTTAATAACTTATTACAACTTCGGACTTCTTCTGTTATAGCAAAAACTAGTTGCACTTCGGCATTTCATTTTTTAAAACTGTGGTTATAACTCCAGACTTTGACCATCAAGTTTTAACCATCAACTTGGCATGGTATATAAAAATAAATGAATAGAAGAAAATAAATAAAGCAGAAACGAAAAAATAGCAGAAAAGAAAAATAACTATAGCAGAAAAGAAAAAAACTATATAAAAAACTACTCAGAAGTAAATAGAAGAAAATAAATATAGCAGAAAAGAAAAAACTACTCAGAAATAAATAGAAGAAAAAATAAAGCAAAAAAGAAAAAAAAACTATATTTGCTATTTTTCATTCGTTTACTGATTTGTTTAGAGCCAAATGACCGTGAAATTGAAAATCACTACAAAATGAACTCTGAAAATGTGGAATTTTGGCAAACTAGATAAAAAACTACTCACAAATAAATAGAAGAAAATAAATATAACAGAAAAGAAAAAACTATACAAAAAACTACGTAGAAATAAATAGAAGAAAAAAAAGCAGAAAAGAAAAAAACTATAAAAAAATTAGGGCGCTGCCCTGTGGGCCTGCTAGGCCACGGGCATGCAATTACAGGCCCTAAAGGCCCAGCAGGCTCACAGGGCAGCGCGCAGAAGTTAGGCCCAGAAGCCTGCTATATAGAGGAGTTCAAAGAGGCAGCCGCGGCTGGGTTTATAAACCAGTGCAGCTGCCCTTCGCCCGGCAAGGTGGGACTGAACTTTATGCACCGCGGGTGGCAGCGCAAGGCCTTTTAGTACCGGTTGGTGGCTCCAACCGGTACTAAAAGTCGTGCCTTTAGTACCGGTTGGTGGACCCAGCCGGTACTAAAGGCCAACGGTTCCCGCCGCTTGGCCTGGCGAAAATAGGCCTTTAGTACCGGTTGGTGCCACCAACCGGTACTAAACGCTCATCCTATATATATAGCACTTACGAAATTTTCAGTTTCATCCCCCACTTTTCGTCTCTCCAACCGCGCACGCCGCTCGATCCCGTCGTCGTCGTGTCGCCGCCCGTCGCCGTTGCCCGTCGCCCGCCGTCTGTCGTCGTCGCCCGTCGCCCGCCGCCGTCTGTCGTCGTCGCCGCGGCGCCGCG
>NC_057812.1:735647968-735652200 GCF_018294505.1 Triticum aestivum
ACACACACATACACACACATACACATACACATTTTTTACTAGTTGAATAATTAATATAACTAGTTTATTTTTAGTAAGAAAATAATCGAACTAATTTATTTAGGTATATATATGAGATTTGAACTAGTTGAATAATTAATATAACTAGTTAATTTTAGTAAGAAAATAATCGAACTAGTTTATTTAGGTATATGAGATTTGAACTAGTTGAATAATTAATATAACTAGTTTATTTTTAGTAAGAAAATTTAGGTATCTGAGATTTGATGATCTAATTAAAATATTATTTGTTAATGAGTTTTTCTGTTTATTTAATTTTTTATATATTTTTAGTTTATATAAATGTTAGATTAATGTCGAAGGTTAGATGAATTAGATAGAAAAGTTAAATATATAGTAATGTTAATTGTTAGAGATGAATATAATTAGATATATTAATGTCAAATGTTAGATGAATATATATTTGAATTAGCTAGATATTAATTAATGTTAGATAATAATAAGTGTTTAATGTTTCACCTATATGAACATAGGAAATGTCATCCGACGACGAAAAAGATTTTATTATGTGCGAACACTGTGAAGACCAGCGCGGCCTGTGCGATAAAAATTTCCTTGTTGATGGTAGGCGCTTCAACATCAAGCTGGATGAGACATTCGAAGTGGATACAGTAAGTCACAACGGCAATTATTATTTGAATGCAAAACTTATGCTTCATTTGCTTCAACTTATAATTTTAAAGTATGATTTATGCTTCATTTGCTTCAACTTATAATTTTAAGTTTTCACTATTCTACTAGCGCATCCCCTGTCATGCAAGAATTTTTGTCTTGGATAAGATAGATTTTAGTGCTATAGATGATATAGAGGTAAAGAGAGTTACTTGAAGACCGAGCATGGGTTTACTTTCAACGTCAAATTATATAATGGAGACACATACACCCATTTTGAATGCAAAACTTGGCAAGCACTATGCAAGGCTTATGCATTTGAGCCTGATATGGTTATCCCTTTGATATTCGTCCGGAAGATGATATTGAAGGTAATAGAGACATCTGGGTCGATGTGCAAACGCCTCCAGTTCTACCATTATGTGAGTTTTTCTCAACCATGCATGCATATGTTTATGTCTTTGATATTGTTTATTTAAAAATAGTTGACAACTAATTTGTATTGTCAGCTTATTTCGGTTCAAGCAAACATGTCCGGCGCTTGGTAGACAGGACCTACTACTGCTCCGGGGCTGAACTAAACTGCGAGGAGATAAGTCATTATGTTTCATGGCTTGAGGATCTTCATACTGTCAAGACAAATTTTCTTCCTGAACTTAGAAATGTTAGTACTCAAAACGTGCGACCAATAGTGATCGTATTGAACTACGGTCACATCTATAATCGAAAGATGGTAAGATTTTTACTATTTGTCCTTAGTGCATCTTTTGCATACATTATTTTTCAAGCTAAACTTTCATTGCTAATATAAGTATATTAATTACTATACGATGTTCTTCAACAGGGACTCCCGGTGACAGTTGTGCCTCAGTGGATCGAGACAAAAGGTCGCATGTCAATGGTTAGCTTACGACCAAGATTTCCTACATTGCACATGAGTGCATTCAGGATTTCTGAAAGCGATGAATGCTTAATAGTGAAAGATTCAAGCAAAATTGTTAACGATCGCAGAGAAGTACTAGGGGGCAGCAAGGAGAAGCGTAACCCAAGATTAGGAGACAGATTCATTTGCATGCTCCAGTATGATGAATCAGGAGAGTTATACATGTTCTATGCTATTCTACCTGAGAGGGAGCAGCAGGAGTGATTTAGCTAGTTCATGCTCTTAGTACTTGTCCTCTCTCATGTCCGTATTGTCCTGAACTTAATTAATCTCAAATAGTGATTTGCTTGTGAACGCTTATAATATCATGACCATGTTGAACACGATGATATCTTTGCTTCTGTTATAAGTGAATGTTTCTTTTTTAAGCTAGTGTTGGTGGTGATTAGATAGCGGTAATGACTATGATGATTAAATAGTGGTAATTAATGACAACTACGATGATTTTTAGCTAGCTAGTATATATATATACTGTTGTTGGTAATGATATGATGCAAGAGTTTATTTATTTATTAATATGTGATGATGATGATGATGATGATGAGTTATTATATATATCATTTATGAAAGAAACCGCAAATTAGTTTGAACTGGATGGATCCTAGCTAAGTGATCAAGTATATATATGTCATATCCATATCCATATCAAGTATAACAACTCATTATAACGTAAAACAATCCTAAATTAAATTGATAACACAAATTTAAAGAAAAAATAAAACAAAAACCCACAAACATTTAGTACCGGTTGGTGTTACCAACCGGTACTAATGATCTACCGCACCGGTGGCCTGGCTCGTGCCACGTGGTGGCACTTTAGCGCCGGTTCGTGCCGAACCGTTACTAAAGGGGGGGGGCCTTTAGTGCCCACCCTTTAATGCCGGTTGTGGAACCGGCACTAAAGGCCTTTACGAACCGGGACTAAAGTGTTGGAACCTCCAGTCCCTCGCCTCGCTCCGCCTAGCTCTCCCTGTCGCCGTCGCTCAAGCTCACCGGAGAAGAAAGGGAAGAAGTTCAGAGAGATTCCGAGAAGTGGTGGACACAGAGATTTTCCGGCGCACGAACGCCCCCTTTTGCCTTCTCGAGCACGAACTCGCCCGTGTCATCCTGTTACAATGCCATCAGGTGGCTTTATACCACGAGCCGGCGCACCGGGCAGGCACCCACGCCTCCACTCGCCCCTGATCCTCCCCGCGCTCTCCGCGCACTGACCGCGCCCACGCTGCGCCCGACGCCCGCGTCACACGGCCAGCTCCAACGGCTCGCGCCTGACCAGGCCACCTACGGCTCGCCAACAGAAGCCCACACACACACCCTGGTGCACGGACACGCTCGTGCACCCAACGCACGCACACACGCACGCCCTACTCGCCACGGTCCCGACGCGTCCAACTCGCCCGGCGCGCGCTCATACACGCGCCCGGTTCGTTCGACGCATCGCCGCGGCTTATTTCCTAACATTCGCGCCCTAAGCCGCGGCTCAGAGCAGCCCAGCGTCCTCGACGTCGGCGTCCGCCATCAGCGCACGCCCCGCGGCCGGCTCCTTCGGCAGCAGTGGGCACTCACGCTTGAAGTGTCCTCTGACGCCGCACTTGTAGCACTTCCCGCGACGGTTGTCCCCGCTGCCTGATGCCGTGCTCGCCGCGCCGTCGTCGTCGTCTTCACCGTGTGCACCGCCCCGACGCCGCTCACGCGCACGCCACTGTGCTGCGGTGAGCATGAGCTGCTCACCGTCCGCCCGGTCGCCGCCTGCCTGTCCGTGCCATCGCAGCCGCTCGTCAAATGCCTTCAGGCACCCGAGCACGTCGTCGAAGAGCAGCGTCTCCAGGTCGCAGAACTGCTCCATCCCGGCGACCGCTGCGTACAGATGATCGGGAACGCAGTCCAGCAACTTCTTCACCAGGGCTGCGTCCTCGAGCGTCTCTCCGGGCCCTGCAAAACGCGCCACCATGGCCCCGAGCTTCCCGGCGAACTCGTCCAGCGTGTCGCCGCTCGCCATGCGCAGGAGCTCGAACTCCCCGCGCAAGGTGCCTAGTCGCGCCGCCCGCACGCGGTCCGCGCTAACGAACCGCGCCTTCAGGGCAGCCCACACCTCCGCGGCGGTCTTCTTCGCCGCCACCTGCAGAAGCAGGTCCTCGGCGAGTGCACCGAGCAGGTAAGCGCACGCGGGCTTGTCCTTCTTGGCGATGACAGCGGCCGCCGCGTCCTCCGGCACCACCACCGCCTCCCACAGCCCGGCCGGATCAAGGTTCGCCTCCACCTTGATCGACCACGCCGTGTAGTTGTCGCCGGTGAGCAGTGGTACCGCCTGCGGCATCGACCTGCCCGCTCCGCCGGCGTACGGGACAACTGACATCGCCGGCGCGCCCTGAGCCGGACCTGGCTCTGATACCAACTGTTGGAACCTCCAGTCCCTCACCTCGCTCCGCCTAGCTCTCCTTGTCGCCGTCGCTCAAGCTCACCGGAGAAGAAAGGGAAGAAGTTCAGAGAGATTCAGAGAAGTGGTGGACACAGAGATTTTCCGGCGCACGAACGCCCCCTTTTGCCTTCTCGAGCACGAACTCGCCCGTGTCATCCTGTTACAATGCCATCAGGTGGCTTTATACCCCGAGCCGGC
>NC_057812.1:735652479-735732229 GCF_018294505.1 Triticum aestivum
CGCTGCGCCCGACGCCCGCGTCACACGGCCAGCTCCAACGGCTCGCGCCTGACCAGGCCACCTACGGCTCGCCAACAGAAGCCCACACACACACCCTGGTGCACGGACACGCCCGTGCACCCAACGCACGCACACACGCACGCCCTACTCACCACGGTCCCGACGCGTCCAACTCGCCCGGCGCGCGCCCATACACGCGCCCGGCTTGTTCGACGCGTCGCCGCGGCTTATTTCCTAACATAAAGCCCGGTTCTGCACTAGTGCCACATCGCACTGTGCCGTAGGAGCCCCGGAATAGTTGTCGGGTCGCCAATCCCACAACACTTCCAACATTAAGTCCTCACTGATCTTGGCAGCCTTCCGCATAATAGGTCGCCTAACTTACCGGATCGCTCTTGTCCATACCATCATCCTCTCCCCGCATTCTTCTTTTGACGATCGGCGCTTTACTAGGGTAGAACAAACCCCCTCGGTCCCCAGAGCTACAACAGTACCTCCATTCTCAAGAAGTACAACTGTTCCGGCCACCATCCTCGGCTACAAACATTCTGCATGCACCTTTTTTCTTATTTGCTTCCTCAACTTTGGTATGTATGTAGGCCTATGGCCCATAGTACTGGCTGCTGTCTGACCCGCAGGAATAGCAGGCCCATCGCCTGATCCCAGCGGCCAGCGATCGAGTCGTTTGTTCTCAGGAAAGATAACGAGAGATCCTCAGAGAAAAAGGAAAGATAGCAAGCGATCAACGGCAGGAAGGTTCCCTACCTGTTACGTTCTTTCTCCTTTGTTATTTGATGTTGCAATTCCTTGTCAATAGTTTCCTCCTTCTGCAGTCTAACCCTCAATTCATTCCACTTGTTCATGTTATTAATATGCTTGATTCTATTTTCATGTTCTTTAAGCTTTTCACTAATATGCCTCCAATGTCCTAATCCATCACGTACTAAGGAACTCTCACACCTGTTGGAGCTAGACTTGAAGATCTTACAACAGAAGCAAACAACTTTATTGACATCTTTTGAATAAACAAGCCATTTCCTATCATGTTCCTCTCCATTGCATAATTTTCTATGATAATGAGCGCATGAAAAATTTCTTCCTGGATCATCTACATGGTATTCCATTTTTCCCTCTCTGATAGGCCCTTTCTCAACTAAGACATCTCTTGCTTTATTATCAAGATTATGCCAATTTCATGGAACATAAATATCGGCAGTATAAACTGGTTGTTCATCAACACTAGCAGATTGGGCATGTGCATCCGACGAATTACCTACATTCTCAGAGCCACTTACATTGTCATCGCCGATGTTGGAGTTGATATTTCCTTCTTGCTGATCAGAGTCCGAATTTTCATTAGTTTGTTGCTCTTCCACTATGGCAACAATCGCCAACGCATCATCTGGGTTTGGCGAACTAGTGGAAGCACTAATATTACTTGGCTTGAGAAGTCTGTGAATACCTCGGCGCTGTTACTGTATCAATTTATTCACTTCCTTCTTCTTCTTTTTTCCCTTTTGTCGCTACCTGATGGATATTTCCTCTTGGTGGGCGGCATGAGAACAAACACAATGCTGACACCAAAAAAAATTATTGTATCAATTGTTGAACGGTGCGAGCCCTGAACCAAAGAATTTGTTGTATGAATAATATACCTCAATACCTGATGTCCTGGTGGTCGAACTTCAGTAGTCTATACGTGTCCAGAATCTGCAGATGACGGAGAGTAGGAGAGCAATTGAGCAAAGGCCAAACGAACGTGGAAAAAATCCTAGGATATCAGGTGAGACCCATTCCGATGGATGACATGTGGCACTTACGATCTCAAAGCACCTAATCCCACTTTTGCCTGTCGTTTTTCAATCCCAACTGCTAATCCCGATTCCAATCCTAAGTACGCTACACTACGCTCGAACTGGTACATAATAACACAACACAAGTACACAACGAGTTGGGATTTCCTTGCTCTCGGTCTCATTCATGGCGGCTACGCCGAATTATACCGTCGCCGGCGGCCGCGCGGAATGACGCACCGGCAACTTCTCGTCTAGGGCCGCACTGAAGGATCTCGTTGCCACCGGCCAGTCCGACTGCTCGTCCGTGGCGGCCGCAGGCCACGTTGCCGGAGCGGACTCCATGTTCGTAGCGGCAGCGCGCAAGGATATCGTTGCAGGCGGCCGGCGGCTATGCGTGAAGATGATGCGTCGAACTGCTCCTTACAGCTGCACTCGCTCACGTCCGCGCCAGCGAACTCCGTGGCACTCGATGTGGAGTTAATGTCAAAGAACTACCACACTTCGGCACGTCGTGACGAATCAGTACCACTAGTCACTTTTTTTGCAGTTCAGTACCAACTCAAAGCCCAAGTGTTGCAAAACGGTCTGACAGCCCTATAAGCACATATTGACCACGTATCTGACAGACCAGGCCCACGCGTCAAGTGCCACGGTGGCGTACCCGCGCGCACCCCGCTCGGTCACTCATCCCAGTCGGCTCGGTCACTGTATCTAGCTAGGTCGGGTCGAACCTGTACGGGACGAACCCTAGTTTCCTCTCCCCTCTCCCTTGTCTCCCTCTCCCCTCTCAGACGATGGCGGCGGCAACTCCCGGCAGCGGCGACAGTGCAGGCTGGTACGGAGACCTTCCCGGCCTCGGGAGCGATGACCACTTAGGTCTAGACGACGTCGACGGCTCCAGTTCGTACTACTCTAGCGAAGACGACGAGGATTTGGAGGAGGAGGCGGAGTTGTCCATGGAGGATAGGGTGAGGCTGGCAGAGATATGGGTGGCCAACCCTAGCAGTAGCCATTAGTGGACCAGTGGAGCTGCTGGTGGCGTGCTGTAAGTCCCTCTCTTCTCACCTTCTTTCTGCATATTTCAAAAAAAGGGGCTAGGGTTAGTTGCTCATGACAGTGCAAATTTGTGCTATCAATTGTAGTTTAGATGATGTTGTTTCGGATGTTTGGATTCATTTTAATGCAAAACTAACATAATCTGGATAGGAAGATATGCAGCTCAGATGTGACATTTCTAAACTTATATGCACTGATGCACACACAAGATTATTCTTTCTATGACATTTCTAAACTTATATGCACTGATGTTCACCGCCAATTTCAATTCTGGGGCCCCATCTTCACGTTCGTTTGGCCTTTGCTCAATTGCTCTCCTACTCTCCGTCATCTGCAGATTCTAGACTCGTACAGACGGCTGAAGTTCGACCATCAGGACATCAGGTATTGAGGTATATTATTCATACAACAAATTCTTTGGTTCAGGGCTCGCACCGTTCAACAATTGATACAATAATTTGTTTTTCTTTTCAGTATTGTGTTTGTTCTCATGCCGCCCACCAAGAGGAAATATCCATCGGGTAGCGACAAAAGGGAAAAAAGAAGAAGGAAGTGAATAAATTGATACAATAACAACGCGGAGGTATTCACAGATTTCTCAAGCCAAGTAATATTAGTGCTTCCACTAGTTCGCCAAACCCAGATGATGCGTTGGCGATTGTTGCCATAGTGGAAGAGCAACAAACTAATGAAAATTCGGACTCTGATCAGCAAGAAGGAAATATCAACTCCAACATCGGCGATGACAATGTAAGCGGCTCTGAGAATGTAGGTAATTCGTCGGATGCACATGCCCAATCTACTAGTGTTGATGAACAACCAGTTTATACTGCCGATATTTATGTTCCATGAAATTGGCATAATCTTGATAATAAAGCAAGAGATGTCTTAGTTGAGAAAGGGCCTATCAGAGAGGGAAAAATGGAATACCATGTAGATGATCCAGGAAGAAATTTTTCATGTGCTCATTATCATAGAAAATATGCAATGGAGAGGAACATAATAGGAAATGGCTTGTTTATTCAAAAGATGTCAATAAAGTTGTTTGCTTCTGTTGTAAGATCTTCAAGTCTAGCTCCAACAGGTGTGAGAGTTCCTTAGTACGTGATGGATTAGGACATTGGAGGCATATTAGTGAGAAGCTTAAAAACATGAAAATAGAATCAAGCATATTAATAGCATGAACAAGTGGAATGAATTGAGGGTTAGACTGCAGAAGGTGGAAACTATTGACAAGGAATTGCAATATCAAATAATAAAGAAGAAAGAACGTGTTAGGCAAGTTTTGTTAAGAATAATAGCCATTGTGTAATATCTTGGTAAACACAGCTTGGCTTTTTGTGGAAATAGTGAGCAGCTTTACAAGGATGATAATGGTAATTTCTTAGCTTGCATTGAGATGATTGCAGAATTTAGTATGGTAATGCAAGATGACCTTAGACGTATTGAGAACAAAGAAATCCATTATCATTATCTCAGTCATAAAATACAAAATGAGTTGATATCTCTTTTGGCTTCTAACGTCACATGTTCTATCATAAAGGTTGTTAAAGAGGCTAAGTATTTCTCTCTTATCCTAGATTGTACCCCTGATGTTAGTCATCAAGAAGAAATGACTTTTTTAGTTCAATGTGCTAATCGGTCTGATGGCAAAGTAAAAAATTGAGGAGTACTTTCTGGGGTTCTTGAAAGTGGATGACACTTCTGGCTTAGGGATTTTTAAAGTACTACTTGAATTTATAGTCTTTTGGCTTAAATATTAAAGATTTAAGGGGTCAAGGATATGAAAATATTTCTAATATGAAAGAAAAATACCGAGGGGTACAATCTCGGTTACTTGATATGAATCCAAGAGCATTGCATATGCCATGTGCTTGTCATAGTCTTAATCTCACTCTGTAATACGGCAAACTCATGTGAGAAAGTTGTTTCATTTTTTGGAATTGTTCAACGCACATATGTATTATTTGCTGCCTCTACAGAAAGGTGGAATGTTTTGCTTAAACATGTTCCTAGTTTACCGTGAAATCATTGTCCAATACTCGTTGGGAGAGTAGAATCAAAAGTGTTACAACAATAAGATATCAAGCCACTGAGTTAAGGTCAGCTTTGTCTGAGTTGTGTCATGCTTCAGATACTGATCCTAAAGATAAAAGTGATGCAAAAAAATTATTTGATGCACTTGGTCGCTTCGAGTTTCTAGTTGGTATGATTATCTGGCATGATATTCTATTTGCTGTAAATAAAGTAAGCAAGATATGGCAATCGTCAACCATGTGCATTGACTTCGCTTTGAAGCAAATAGAAGTTATAAAACAATATTTTGAGAAGTACAAAGATGATGGGTTTTCTTTAGGTTTGAGCACTGCTAAATCTATTGCAACTGAAATGGGAATAGAGCCATTGTTTCTAGTGAAACATCATGCTACGAGGAAGAAACAGTTTGATGAAAGTGATTGTCTTGAAGAAATTCTAGAAGCTAAGAAGGCTTTCCGAGTTAAATATTTTAATGTTTTGGTTGATACGGTGATCACTTCTTTGAATGATAGATTTAAAGAACTCATGCATGTTTGCGACATCGATGATCTGCGGCTTGGCGCATCACTTGGGTGCCGGGGCAGCAGCCCCAGACATGGCGGCATGGGCCTCCTCCTTCCGCCGGAGGTGGGCGTCGAGATTTGGTTGATCTTGGGATCTCATGTCTCGCAAAAAATCGGCCGCCCAGTGGCCCTAATGGTCTTCGCGTGCATGGTCGTCGCCGGCGAGGTCGAGCTCGGGCCTCCCGTAGGTCACGATCGTCGTCCTCTGCTAGTCCGTCGCTTGCTGCTCTGAATCTCTGGATGGCGAGGCAGCTTCGCGGCCTGGGAGACGGAGGAGGGAAGCCCCTGGTGAGATCCATGGTTGGCCGCCGCTTCCATGGGGCCGCTGCAACCGCCATCGCGATGGATCTCGGGTCGCCTTCATCGGTTGGAGGCGGGGAGGTGGAGGCGGAGGACGGGGATGAGGAGATGAGAGGCGTGGCGGTGGAGGACAGGGATGAGGAGAGGCAACATGTGGCGGCGGCGGATGGAGAAAGAGACTGGGGACGGGGAAGTGTGTTAAGGTTAGCTTTTATATGGGGAAAAGTTTAGGGCTTTAGGCGGGCTTGCGGAGCTGTAGTGGGCCGTTCATGACGGTTTTCAAAACTGTCAACAGAAATCCGTCATGCATTAACAGGTTTCTTGTAGTGGCAGTCACCATTATACATATGATGAGTCCTCTTTGGTCTGGCCATCGGTGAGTTTCAAACTTCTCCTTCGAAGGAAAACAAGGACTTGCGTATATGGCGCTCTTTGGACACCTTGATTGGATAGGGGCCGGTCGTGCGCACCCGCAACATCAGCATAACCAGCTTCGCTAGGGTATCACAAAGCTCTATTTTCGTTGACACCTTGGGACATGTCTGCACCAAGATTTTCAAGGGATCAACACATGTCGAGAATGCCATGGCGTGATTGGAGGACCTGCAAGTGGCGAAGACTGGGTCTTGGATGCGATGAAGACTTTGCTTCACGGGCAGTTGTTCAGACTTCGCTTGCGGGATATGTTCCCGTCCAGACCGGGCACAAGTTCCTGTGAGTCTGGTGGTACGCGACTTGTAGTATTAGCCTCTGCAAGTGGGGGCGGCAACATTGGAGGACTTCCTTGTTGGTGGTGCTTTTTGAGTACCGAGTCGTGATTTCCTGGGTGAAAACCTAAGGTCTGGGCTTTATTGGTTGTGCCTGACAGTTGCCTTGTTGAAGGCATTGCTTTGGGAACACAATCATTCTCCGGGGTGAAAAACTACGATCTTTGATCGGGCAACGGCAATGATTGTGCATTGTTTCCTTCCACAAGGCGTTGCTTTTGGAGAACCTTCTTTCTAGTTCGGGTGTTCTTTTTGGTGGTGGTTAGAGTGCTACTACTGCAGGTGATTGATCACCGTGGCAGGGTCCTTTTTTCTCTGTTTTCCTCTTTTTATTTTCTTTTTTAGTTGTGTGCATCCTAGATGTTCTAAGGCAACTTGTTGGTGCAGAGGTTGGGTGTAATTGATATCTTCTTGATATTAATAAATTCCCTTTTAAAAAAAAGGTGTTTAAAGATATATTCGGATTTTCATTGAGCTCAGGCACCCTGAAGTATTAAGTGACAATGAAGAATGTTGCACAAAATTTGCAGAAACTTTCTATCTTAATGGCTCATCTGATGTTGAGGTATACGATCTTATTTCTGAATTGAACATTATGAGATTCACTTTGCCAGATGGCGTAAAGTCTGCTATGGGGATTTTCGGAATGTGAGAGAAGTGGATTGTTATCCTAATATCTCCATTGCCTATCGCGTCTTAGTTATTGTGCCTGTGACGGTCGCATCGGCCGAAAGAAGCTTTTCGTAGATGAAATTATTGAAGAATTATTTGAGGTCAAAACAATGACTCAAGAGAGATTAAATGGTTTGGCTACATTATGCATCGAGTAAAAAATTATTGGAGGAGATTGACAGTAACCCCATCATAAGTGACTTTGCATCGAGGAATGTTAGAAGAAATTTTTAAGGTAGTATGTATAAATTATTTGACACACATACTGAATTTGGTTGCATTTAAGTATTACTGATAATAATTTATATATATGGTTTTAGAGAATTTATGTATATATCTATATTACAATGACTTGTATATTAAGGGCCTTCAATTTTTAGTTCGCCCCGGCCCCGAAATCTCAGGGCCGGCCCTGCGGCCCCATATCTTTCATATGCCTCCTCTCTCCTTCTAACTCCTCTCCATCTATCTCCTCTACCTTGAGCTAGTCTTCTTCCTCCTATATCACCCTGCCTCGACCCTCAGGTTGACTGCTCCCGCGCGACTCAAAATTCCACAAAAGATAGTCACCCCACTCGCAATCAGCAGAATCATGTACACTCGTCGGGTTTATTCTTCCCTCATTGACAATCATTGATTAGGTGGCTCACCCACTTTCCGTGCAACCTTCTTTGTTAAATCTTTTTTCTCAATAACCTTGCAGGTTACCGCCCGCGCCAACGAGCACGCGTTGCAACTTTTTTTTTTTTTTTTGAGAAACACGAGTTGCACATGGATTTGAGAAGACAGCATGGCAAAATTGTGTTATGGGTGTGAACTCTCGAAAGCCCCAGCCATCTCACCTCCTTGGTCAATTCATCCACCTCCGAAAGATCAAAATCTTCTTCTTCCTCCCCGTGCATGTTAAGCCCCTGAAAACAATCTTCTAAGCTCGGTTCAGCACCCTAATAGCCCCAATCTTCGTCTTCCTCCTCCGCCAGATTAGCACCACTACTGCTGCCATCCTCCTTGCCCAAACCCCCGTCCGGCATTGCCGAGTTTCCTAAGCTTCAGCTACCATGGTCAACCCCTCACGTGCCCTGCTCCTCCTAGACATTCCTAGGGATGAGCCATGCAGCAGCTTCACTGGGCACGATCTGGATAGAACAACCGAGCCCCCTTGATGGACCACGGGAATATTGGCGGAATACGTGGACTCGAGCGAGAATCGCTGCAGTATTTTTATTCTTTTGTTGTTGAGGGAATGAATCGCAACCCTAGCGAAAGCCTAAGAGATCTGCAGCTGCTCAGTCTCAGTCGCGCGTTCCAACCCCGCAGCGCTCGTTCTAACCCAAACTCGCTACTTTTCTTTTCTTTAGAGGCCCAGCTTAGCTGGTGGGCCGAGGACGAGGTGGGCCAGCGAGCGTTTAGGTGCTGCTGGGCCGGGAGCGAGCACACCGCTCGGTTCGCCGTTGGTTATTTAGTATACCACATCGCGAGCTTGGGAGCCAATTTCGCTGCTTAAATGCGGTGGTACTGACCCTTTTTTTCACCAACGAAGCGGTCACGAGTCAGTTAGCGCTGACCTAACGGGTCTGCGGAGGTAAAAGACAGACTTATAGCCATCGGCATCTCTTGATGCTATACGATTGTGAGATCCATGTAGACATATATGGTCGGTCTTTTTTTTTTCTTGCTTTCCAATTGAGCAGACCTTTATTTTAGATAATTTTTCTTTCTTCTCTCGGTCGTCCATACGATCGGTTTTTTTATTGGGTCTGTGTAGACGTATACGGTTGCTCTTTTTCTATCTTTTTTACTATATCATTGTGAGATCCGTGTAGATGTATACGATCAGTGGCGGTGCCAGGAGTTCAATGCAGTGTAGTCAATTTGAAGTTGTGTAGTCAGATATATGAATTTCTATTTATTTTTTGCAAGATGTATACATGTATACATTGATTTTATCACAAAGCTGGGTAGTCAATTGACTACTCAGCTTACATGTGGCTTCGCCACTGTATACGATCGGTCTTTTTGTATTTTTACATCCGTCTCAGATAATTTGGATTTTTTTTCACCCATCTTCCATCTCAAATAATTTGATTTTTCCATTCCAGATTGTTTTAAAAAAAATCTCTCGCTTCCCAATCGTGTGGTCTGTTTTACATCCATCTTACATACTTCTGATTTGTTTTCTTTATTTCTTCCATCTTAGATTGTTGCAATTTTGTTCTTTTTTCTCTTGCTTCCCCGTTGCACAGATCCTTTTCATCCATATCAGATTATTTCTTAATTTTTATTCCATCCATATAAGATTATTTCATTTTTTGTATTTTTCCTCTCACTTCTCAATTTCCCAAATCCTTTTGATCCATAGTATTCATTTATTTCATCCATCCATAATGATTTAAATTTTACATCCATCTCGATTAATTTGGATTTTTTACCCACCTTCCATCTCCGATAATTTGATTTTTTTTATTTCATCCATCCTAGATTGCTTTTTTTAATTCTCTCGCTTCCCAATTGTGTGGTCTTTTTTTTACATGCACCTTAGATACTTCTGATTTGTTTTCTTTATTTCATCCATCATAGATTGTTTCAATTTTGTTCTTTTTCTCTTGCTTCCCCATTGCACAGATCCTTTTCATCCATACTAGATTATTTTATAATTTTTATTCCATTCATCGAGATTATTTCAATTTTTCTGTTTTTTCTCCCACTTCTCGATTTCCCAAATCCTTTTGATCCACAGTATTCATTTATTTCGTCCATCCATAATGATTTCAGTTTTACACCCGTCTCGATTAATTTGGATTTCTTTACCCACCTTCCATCTCAGATAATTTGATTTTTTTATTTCATCCATTCCAGATTGTTTTAAAAAAAATCTCGCTTCCCAATTGTGTGGTCTTTTTTTACATCCACCTTAGATATTTCTGATTTGTTTTCTTTATTTCATCCATCTTAGATTGTTTCAATTTTGTTTTTTCTCTCTTGCTTCCCCATTGCGTAGATCCTTTTCATCCATATCAGATTATTTCATAGTTTTTATTCCATCCATCCCAGATTATTTCATTTTTTCTAATTTTTCTCTCACTTCTCAATTTCCCAAATCCTTTTGATCCATTGTATTTTTTTATTTCATCCATCCATAATGATTTCAATTTTCCTTTTTTTCCTCGCAACCCAATTGTGTAGATCGAACGGTGGGACAACCTAATATGATTTTTTTTATTTCATCCATCCTAGACGATTTCAAAAAAAAAGTCTCACTTTCCAATTGCGCATATCAAGCGATCTGGCAGAACAAGTATCTCAGTTCCCAATTGCGCAGATCCCATGGTGCTTTTCGTTTTTTCATACATCTCAGATGATTTCTTTTTTATTTATATTTCATCCATCCTGATGATTTCAAATTTTCTTTTTTTTTTCTCTCAGTTCGTAGTTGCGCATATCCAACGGTGTGACAATCTCAGACAATTTCAATTTTTCTTTGTTATTTCATCCAACCTAGATTATTTCGAATAAGAAACTCTCGCTTTCCAATTGCGTAGATCCAACCCTGCAACATAATAACTATCTTGCTTCCCCAATTGCGCAGATCCAACGAGGCGACAATCTCAAATGATTTCAATTTTTCTTTTCTATTGCATCCATCCCAGATGGTTTCAGTTTTTCCCCTTTTTCTCTTGCTTCCCAACTGCGCAAATCTAACAGTGCGATACAACAAGTATGGACGAGCAACGTGTGATGCAACGAGTATGGACATGCAATGTATATTAGAATTATTCTACCTTCTCTTATATGCAGTGGTCCGGCAGTGTCAGTGGTGGAGCCACAATTCCCAATTGGTAAACCCAACGAGGAAACATGTGGCATGTCATCTCTCAGGTTGACAAACTTGACACCATCTGATTCTTTTAGCCTCATATTCCCATAATGGCGCACGGTATGGAATTTGGAAAATGCGGCTCGTTCGAGCAGCGCGTGGCAGGCAATTCAGAACTGCACTATATTGATGATTAACTGCTCGACCCGGTAATTGTCAGGTGTTCTGAATACCACGTCGAGCGTGACTTTCCCAGTGCAACGTGCCTCCTTTCTTAGAACGATACCTTTAAAGGTAGTCCGGCTTGTTTGGATGCATGATCTATCGAATTGCATCTTCTGAAGGGTATCCTCATATATGAGGTCTAGGCTGGTACCGCCACCCGTCAGGACTTTGGGCAGTCAATAGCCGTCTATGATTGGGTTGAGGACGAGAGTCGGAACTCCTCGACTGTGAATTCCTGTCTGTTGATCTTGATGACTGTTAACTGACCCTAGTCAACCCTGTATAGCACGTACATACACACACGATCACACGATCGCCGACGTCCGGCACCCCGCGCCTGGCCTTGTTGTAACGTAGCCTATATATATCTGAGATCAATACAGAGAGCACCAAGGTGCATTACTCCCAATTCCTCCTGCTCACATGGTATCAGACGCTGGCTATCTCCTGCGTCGCTAGCCCAATTCCGCTGCCCTCTCCCTCTCTCCAACTGCACCACGCCATGGCCACCCCACCTCCTCCACCACCACCACCTCCCCCTCCTCCTCCCCCCAGCCATGGCAAAGGCTCTGCGCATGGCTCCCCCTACACGCCAGCGCCTCGCCAGCCCCTCCTCACCTCCTCGGCGTTTACCCCCGGCGGCGCTCTCTTCGTCCCCGAACCTACTGCGTCCTCCTCCACCGCGCCGCCCAACGCCTCCACCCTCTCTGATGTGTTCATCAATCAGCACGTCCCCATTGTCCTAAGCCTCAATCCTCCAAACTTCTCCCACTGGCGTACTCTCTTCGAGGTGATGTTCCAGAAGCGTGCGGTCACGCACCACATCGCCGGTGAACCCCGACGCGCTGATCCGATCTGGGTCTAGGATGACGCCCACATCGTTTCCTGGCTCTACAACCGCGTCTCCCCCGACATCTTCGCCCTCATCCACCAGCGCGGTGCCACGGCGGCGGAGGTCTGGGCCTCCATCTGCACGCTTTTCCTGGAGAACAGCGAGCACCAGGTCGTTACCCTCTCCGCCGAGTTCCGCCACATCGATCAAGGCTCCGGCTCCATCATCTCCTACTTCGCCAGGCAGGGGCGGCGCCAGCGTGGGGTCGTGTAGGGGCGGCCGCCCCCGGTAAAATTTTCGTACCTAGGGTACCCACCCTACTACTTTGGGCAGCGACACCATGGGAGCGAGAGTCAGGAGGTTCAGTCGTAGTCTCTGAGGTCGACTCGAGCAGGAAGATGAGACAGAGAAGAAAATGGTTCGTTAGATGGGCCAGCGAGCAAATAAAGGCCCAACTGAATAAGAGCCCATTACTGTTGTTCCCAACTCTTACTTTCTTTTGCGAAAATTTGTTCCCAACTCTTACGATTTCCAATTCACATAGATCGGAAAAACCGATCGGGGCATCGTGATCACGGCTCCACGCACGCCGCCTCGCCGATGGCGCTCGATGGAGACGGGGATCCTTCTGTTCGTGCTGCTCAGTGCACCATACACACAGGAGATGACATCGCCACCGTCGCCGCCACGTGCCCCGCTCAAAATAACAAGCGAGCAAACAACATCAGGTTCTTCGACTCTCCCCCAATCTTCTGTTCTTTCGTTCTAGGTTTCTAGTTTCTTCTCACATTGGCCTAATTCCTGAAAATTGGATACTGAAAAGAGAATTGCTAGGGTTGAAGAACAGAAAATTGTTGAGCATTTCCATGGCATGCGGAACACTAGTTGCCATCTACCAAATCTTCCACGTGTAACTACAACTTAGTGGTAAATACTTGTCTTATATTTTGTGTGAACAAGTGTTATTTATGCTAGACTTAATATAAATTTTCAATTGTACCTAGTTCTTGAATTTGAAACTGATTTGGAAAAATAATTGTGTTGATTGTCTTGTCTGAATGTGTACTACTACTTGGCAAATTACTTGTGTTTATGATTGCATTGTGACTTCATTTTATTTTCTTTAAAAGACCGCCCCGTGTAACATGGAATCCTAGATCCGCCACTCTCACCAGGCTCAAGGATTGTGCAGATCACCTCGCCGACCTCGGCTTCCCCGTGGCAGATCGCGATCAGGTTCTAAACATGATTCGTGGTCTTCATCCCCGGTATCGCTACGTCGTGCCCATCCTAACCATGCAGACTCCATTCCCGACGTTCCTCCGGTGCCGTGCGTTCCTGCTGCTCGAGGAAAGCCGGCAGGCTACGGATACCTCCACCGACACCGCCCTGCATGCCGCCCGCGTCTCCAACAACAACTCCGGCGGTAGCAGCGGCCACAGTGGCAACGGCGGCAACGGCGGCAACGGCCGCGGCAACCGCGGCCGGGGCAGGGGTCGAGCTGCTCACTCTGGCGGGGGTGCGCCACACTATGACGGGGGCCAGTCTTCACACTCCGGCGGGGGTGGTGCTCCGCCCGCCCCACTGCTCCTCCTCCTGCACCCTGGACAGGCATGGTGCATGCGTGGCCCATGCCCTGGCGCCCACATGCCCCTGGTGCGGGCATACATGGGCCACGCCCGGGCGGTGCTGCGCCCTTCGCTGGTCTTCACCAACATGCTGCTCCGCCCGCCGGCTACGGCCCGCCTACGGTCTGGCACCAAGCTGTGCCACCGCACCCGCTCTACGACGCATCTGCGGTCGTCACCAACAACCCACCGGCGACCTCGTGGGACCAGACCGCGTTTGTCCAGGTTCTCAACGCCTTGACAGTGCAGCAGCGCCAGCCACCGCCGCCAAGGAGCGACTGGTACCTCGACACGGGCGCTACCTCGCACATGGCGGCCTCCCCTGGTATGCTCTCTTCTTCTCAGCCCTGTCATTCATCTCGCATCGTAGTAGGCAACGGTGACTCCTTTGCAGTCACACACGCTGGACACCAAACCATTCCCACCAGCTCCTCCTCTCTCTCACTCAACAACGTTCTCGTCTCTCCCTACCTCATCAAAAACCTTATCTCTGTCAAACGCCTAGCTCGTGATAATCCCATAAACATTGAATTTGACGACCTTGGTTTCTCTGTCAAGGATCGAAGAACGAAGACGGTGATCCTCCGGTGTAACGACCCCGACGACGAGCTCTACCCTCTGTCATCGACGCCCGCGCACTCCCACAACCATGCCCACGCCTTCACCGTCGCTACCCGTGATCTGTGGCATCAGCGTCTTGGCCATCTTGGTGCTGATGCCCTCGACCGCACCCTTCGTCACCACCCAGCTCCATCTGATGGCGTCGCTCCCACAGTGTGTCACGCATGTCAATTAGGCAAAAGTACTAGGCTTCCCTTTCGATCATCGGATCATGTATTGTTTTTTTCCTTTTCAACTAGTGCATTGTGATGTATGGACCTTGCCTGTTATGAGTATATCTGGTTGTCAGTATTACCTGCTTATCCTAGATGATTACAGCCACTTCGCATGGATGTTCCCGCTTTGACAAAAGTCGGACGTCTTCCCCACCATACGTAATTTTCTCGCCTTCGTGTGCAACCAGTTCAACCTCTCCGTGCTCACCGTCCAGATCGACAATGGGCGCGAATTCGACAACCACGCCTCGCGCGAGCTCTTCTCCTCCCTCGGCGTTGCACTTCGCATGTCTTGCCCGTACACCTCCCCACAAAATGGGCGGGCCGAGCGAGCTCTACGCACGCTTAATGACATTGTGCGCTCCATGCTCATTCATGCACACATGCCCTATGCATACTGGGCCGAGGCACTCCTCACCGCGACATTTCTCCTCAACCGTCGTCCGTGTCATCCACGCCATGATCGCACGCCCTTCTTTCTGCTGTACGGCGTCCACCCCAACTACGACACTCTACGGGTATTCGGGTGTCTGTGCTACCCAAACCTCAGCGCCACCTCGTCCCACAAACTAGCCCCTCGCTCCGCCCCATGCGTGTTCCTTGGCTACTCCACCGACCACAAAGGATACAGATGCCTAAACCGTGCGACTTGCCGTGTCATCACCTCGCGCCATGTTATCTTCGACGAAACTACCTTCCCTTTCCACGACAAACCAGCCGCCCCCACCTCGCATGATCTTCTCGATGATCTGCCCAACCCGCCCATCCCCCGTAGACCACGGATCACCTCCCAAGCCCGTTCATCCAATCATGCCGAGCCACTCCTCCCCACTGCCGCCGCAGCCCGCACACAAACAGCTACCCCTCCTCCCCACCCCCAACTGTTGCCATGGCAGCTTCCCCACCTCGGCCCATCACTCCCACCAACGACGCCCCCATGGCAGACGACCCACCTGCCATGGATCTGCAACCTCCCGACCCATCTCCCCCACGCCCTCCATCACCTGCGTCGCGTCGCCAAGCCGCGATCGTCCCTACACACACCATGCAGACCCATGCCCAAGCTGGAAAATTCTTCCCTAACCCTAAATACCACACCAGCCTTGCCGCCTCTGCTCCCGATCACATCTCACCCGTACCTAACAGTGTGCGTGCTGCTTTGCGAGATCCCTGTTGGTTGTCTACGATGCAGGTTGAATACCGGGCGCTGATGGAGAACAAGACATGGCGGCTCGTCCCTCGTCCCCCTGGCGCCAACATAGTCACTGGCAAGTGGTTGTTCCATCACAAGTTCAAGGCTGACGGCACTCTGGAGAGATACAAGGCGAGGTGGGTTGTCCGTGGCTTCTCCCAATGACCGGGTGTCGACTTCGACAAGACCTTCTCCCCGGTCGTGAAGGCTGCTACTACCCGTGTGGTGCTCACAATCGCTGCATCGCGCAGGTGGCCAGTCCACAACGCGTTTCTTCACGGGCGCCTCACCGAGTAGGTCTACTGTCAGCAACCCGCTAGGTTCGTCGACGGCGACCACCCCGACCACGTGTGCCTCCTCGACAAATCCCTCTACGGCCTCAAGCATGCGCCCCGTGCCTGGTTCGCTCGGTTTGCGGCCTACGCGCGCCACATCGGCTTCATCAGCTCCCGCTCTGACCCGGCGCTGTTCATTCTCCGACGTGGCTGCGACATGGCGTACATGCTCCTCTACGTCGACGACATCGTCCTTGCTGCTTCCTCAACTGCACTTCTTCAGCACCTCCAACGCCTCCCCTTCGCCGAGTTCTCCATGAAGGATCTCGGCCCACTCCACTACTTCCTCGGCATTGCGGTCACACACAGCCCGCAAGGGTTCTTCCTCTCGCAACGGAAGTACGCTGAGGAGCTTCTTCAACGGGCGAACATGCAAGCTTGCAAGCTAGCACCGACGCCCGTGGACACGCGGGCCAAGCTCTCTGCCTCCGACGGCGCCCCGGTCCAAGACGTCTCCGAGTACCGCAGTCTGGTGGGCGCGCTCCAGTACATGACAATGACGCGTCCCGACATCGCTTACGCCGTCCAGCAGTGCTGCCTTGTCATGCACGATCCCCGCGACGTCCACCTCGCCCTCGCCAAGCGGATCCTTCGCTATCTACGGAGCACGACGATGCATGGGCTGCACCTCCAGAGCACGCCCACCCTCGACCTCGTCGCCTATTCCGACGCTGACTGGGCCGACTGCCCCGACACGCGCCGCTCCACCTCTGGATATGATGTCTTCCTCGGCGAAGCGGCAAGCCACCGTCCCCCGATCCAGTGCAGAAGCGAAGTACCGCGCCGTCGCGAACGCGGTCGCCGAGAGCTGCTGGATACGTCAACTTCTCGGCGAGCTCTCCGTGCCCATGCCCAAGGCCATCGTTGTCTTCTGCGACAACATATCCTCGGTGTACATGGTGGCCAACCCGGTCCATCATCGCCGCATGAAACACATCGAGCTGGACATCCACTTCGTGCGCGAAAAAGTTGCTCTGGGTGATCTCCGCGTCCTGCATGTTCCTACACAGCAGCAGTTTGCGGACGTGCTCACCAAAGGTCTCCCAACCCCGGCGTTCCAGGAGTTCCGATGCAGCTTGTGCGTCCGACCGCCGGACGCTCAACCTGCGGCGGGGTGTTAACTGACCCTAGTCAACCCTGTATAGCACGTACATACACACACGATCACACGTCCCTAGTCAACCCCGCGCCTGGCCTTGTTGTAACGTAGCCTATATATACTTGAGATCAATACAGAGAGCACCAAGATGCATTACTCCCAATTCCTCCTGCTCACAATGACCAAAGGTAATCGGCATATCCGACCACTTGCTTTTCGAGGTTGTTTCACAGTCAACATGGCATACCTCTCGAAGAGCTCTTTTCCGTTGGTTTCTCGTGGAGTGGGTTTCGTAGATAATTAGCACGTGCTCGTCCTTGGATGATTGGTCCATCCGATTGTGGTTGGTTATGAGACTTCGGCTCTTAGGCGCGTCAAGGTCGTTTAGCAGTTCCATCCCTTATCTTACTACTTGTCTTACAATCGAGTAATTTCTGTTGAGTAATATAATTGTATTTGGAAACATAGGTTAGACTAGGAAATATTCTGGCTTGCCTTGTACTCCAAATAGATCATGTACTTTTATATATATGCCTACGAGATTCAAGCAATAACATAAAATTATTCCATCAATCCTCTCTCTCCCTTCTAACATAGTATCTATCGCAAGTCGATTCTAAACCCTAGCCGCCGCCGCTTCCGCACCCACGCGCCGCCCCTAGGGCGGTCGGCCTCCATGACCGCCGCCGGGGGCCGCGCCGCCCGTACCTAGGGTTCGTCCGCCGGCCGTGTTGGTCAGCTGCCCTAAAGAGTCTTTTTTCCCGATCCTTTGATCCGGGTTTTGTCTCTCGCCGGTCGCTTTGATCGGCGTCTACTTTTTGGTTTTCCGGTCTATGTGATCCGGTTTGCGTCGCCCACCGCCGCCGTCGACCACGTGCGCCTCTACTCCAACACCGGCGCGATTGGCCGGCTTCTTCATCGAACCGGCGGCCACGCGCGTCGTGCGCGCGTCTGCCCGTCGGTCGCTCCGACCCGGTGGCCTCGCGCGTCGTCCGCGCGTCGGCCCGCCGGTCTCCCCGACCTGGCGGCCTCGCGTCATGCGGTGACCCTTCGCCGCCGCCGTCCGCGCGTTCGTCCCCATGTCGCCCTGCGCCGGCCGTCACCGCCCTGCTCCGACCGGGACAGCTGCATCGCCCCGACCCGACGGCCTCACGCCATACGACGGCCAGTCATAGTCGTCGCTCGCGCACCGGCCCACCCATCGATCCACGTCACCCGCCTCTGCCGTGTCTGCACGGTGGCCCGGCGGTCTACCTCGCCGGCCTTGTCCTCGGCTGCGTCGGGACGGCTACGTCAGGCTCGTCGGCTTCCTCAACTCAGGCGCCGCTGCTCCGTTGGTCGCTGGGCCTCGCTGCCCGGGCGCCGGCGATGCTTTGGCAGCCCGGGTGTCGGTGCTGACAAGTTCGTCCGCACGACGTCCCACGCCGTCCATCGTCGTCGGCCTCATCTCGGACTCCGTCGCCACCCCGCCTCCACCGAGCGGCGTCCCAGACCTTGCGCGCGATCGGCTTGATCACCCGCTCGCCACCGCGCAACCGACCTGGCATGTCGGTTACGTGCGCCTCCGCAGGTCCCGTGAAGATCGTCCTGAGTACTCGCGCCTCTCCGCCAATCAAGCATCGGGTTGCCGCTGTGTCGCCCCGTCGGGCCGCAGCGCCGCCGCCCCGTGGTTCTCCTCGCGGCTGCATTGACTCGTGCGTCGCTGCTCCGTCGCCCCTTCAGGTCGTAGTGCCGCGATACGCGGTCCCCGCCGCCACCCCGAGGCCGTCCCCGCGGCTGCACCGACTCGCGAACCGCCGTTGCATCGCCCCTTCGGGCCGCAGCGTCGCGGCCCGCAATCCCCGCCGCCGCCCCGAGGTCTTCCCGCCGTCGCCCCAACCCGCCTGCCGCCGCTGCGTCGCCCCTTCGGGGCGTAGCGCCGCGGCCCGCGGTCCACTCCGCCGTCACTGCGCGTCGTCCTCCCGTGGTATGCGCCGTGCCATCTCCCTTGGCGCGGGAACGCCACCGTCTGCGCCGGTCTTCGTCACGCTGTCAGGGTTCTTCGCCTACTTCGAGCACCGCCACCGCACTCCTAACCTAGCCGCCGCCGCCACCGCTACCTTCGTAGCCGCTGTCGCCGCCCGTCCACCCCCTTCATCTTCGTCCATGCACTAGCCCATCGCCAGCGTGGCCGTCATCTACCCCGACCACTTCGTCTACTCCGACCACCGTTGGTGACATCGGCCCCGCGCCGATGGACGCCGCAATCATCGTCGAGTTCTTCTCTGCTGGCTCCTCCGACTTCTCCGACATGGCGTACAGCTCGTGTAGGTCCCTCGTCTACGCATGCCCGGTGCTAGCAACACCGATGCGTGCCTTCATCCATGACGTGTCCCCGAGCCTGGCAAGCCTGATCGGCACTTCGTCAGCTTCGTTTTCGTCCGTCTACGCATGCCCGGTGCTGGCAACACCGGTGCGTGCCTTCGTCCACGATGTGTCCCCGGGCTTGGCAAACCCGCCGCGACGCGTCGTCAACAACATTTTCTTTCCGGCGCACCCCTACTTCGACACCACTGCGCCCATGCTAACTCGGCGCCCTCTTGCGCCCGTGGCTCCAGGGCGACTTCCTCGACACCGGCCACCCCGACTCGACATCGACCACGGCATTCTTCGCACGGCTACCTCGACCACGGCTCCACCACCCACGCTCTTGGCTACATCGAAAAACGGCACAAAGGGCTACCGCCTGCTTGAGCAACCTCGTTGGTTTCCAGTCCAGCCACGACTCCGCGATGCGTCGACCGTTACGACTGTGGGGGGTGTTCGTCGGCTTGCCTTCGGATTCTTCTCCAGTCTCACCGTCTGCGTCGCTACCGTTGTGCCTGCGGGGGATGTTGAGTAACGTGATTGTATTAGGAAACATAGGTTAGACTAGGAAATATTCTGACTTGCCTTGTACTTCAAATAGATCATGTACTCCTATATATATATGCCCACGAGGTTCAAGCAATAACATAAAACTATTCCATCAATCCTCTCTCTCCCTTCTAACAATTTCTGAGCTTGTGTATGGGCGGTTTGTCTGAGGAGACGGAGTGGGTGCGCATGGTCGTCCTATATCGCGTCCAGCGTCGACTTGGGTCCCTTGCTCGATCGCCTTTTCTTACATGAAAGGTCATCGTCTAGTTTGTCAGAGATGGTGCGCTTTGAGAGCCTATTACGGTGCGGGTGCCTACACTCCTCTTATTATTCGGGGTAATCCGAACTAAGGTTCTCGCGCCATTGATTGGCCGACCAGGCGTCCTCCATAGCACAATATCTTGTCACCGTGGTGGACAGCTCGTCAAACATTCAAAGGCGTTTTTGAGCAAGAATCGCCGCAGGATTTTGTAACCCTAGCGAAAGCCTAGGAGATCGGCAGCTGCTGTCCCAGTCGCCTGTTCGAACCCCGCAGCCGCTCGTTCTCACCCAAACTCGCTACTTTTCTTTTTCGTTTTTCGTTAGAAGCCCAGCCTAGCTGGTGGGCGGAGGACGAGGCTGGCCGAGCGAGCGTTTAGGTGCTGGTGGGCCTATCACATGGTTTAGGTACCATGGTTCGCCGTCGGTTATTTAGTACCACATCGCGAGCGTGGGAGCCAATTTCACTGCTTAAATGAGGTGGTACTGACCCGGTTGTCACCGAAGATGCGGTCACGAGTCAGTTAGCGCTGACCTAACGGGTCTGCGGAGGTGAAAGACCGACGTATAGCCATCGGGTTCGCTTGATGCTATACGATCGTGAGATCCATGTAGACGTATATGGTTGGTCTTTTTGTTTTTTTCTCTCGCTTTCCAGTTGAGCAGTCTTTTATTTTAGATCGTTTTTCTTTCTTCTCTCGCTCGTCCATAAGATCGGTCCTTTTTTGGATCTGTGTAGACGTATACGGTTGCTCTTTTTCTACTTTTTTTTTACTATACCATTGTGAGATCCGTGTAGACTTATACTATCGGTCATTTTGTACTTTTACATCCGCCTCAGATAATTTGGACCTTTTTCATCTGTCTTCCATCTCAGATAATTTGATCTTTTATTATTTCATCAATTTCAGATTGTTTTAAAAAAATCTCTCGCTTCCCAATTGCGTGTTCTTTTATTACATCCATCTTAGATATTTTTGATTTTTTTATTTCATCCATCTTTGATTGTTTCAATTTTCTTTTTTTTCTTGCTTTCATTTTTTAACACAGTACATACGCAAGCGATCATACATACGTGCATATAATCATTCCTATGAACGCACACCCTATCCCTATGAGCACCTTCGAGGGACTGAGCCGGCATATCATCCTGAGATTTACGAAATCATAATGGGCGCCTCGTCGTCAACGGGAACGTCTCCTTCCACTATAAGTGCATCGCCGGAAATCATGAAATAAATTCAGGAATAATACGAGTACCAGGGCTTGAACCTGGTGGGCTCGGATACCACTGTCTCTCTAGCCATCCAACCACATGTTGGTTCGCCTCTTGCGTCCCCATTGCGCAGATCCTTTTCATCCATACCAGATTATTTTATAATTTTTATTCCATTCATCTTGATTATTTCAATTTTTCTTTTTTTTCTCTCACTTCTCAGTTTCACAAATCCTTTTGATCCATAGTATTCATTTATTTCGTCCATCAATAATTATTTCAATTTTACACCCGTCTCGGATAATTTGGATTTTTTTTCACCCACCTTCCATCTCAGATAATTTGATTTTTTATTTCATCAATTCCAGATCGTTTTCAAATAAAATTCTCTCGCTTCCCAATTGTGTGGTCTTTTTTTTTACATCCATCTTAGATACTTCTGATTTGTTTTCTTTATTTAATCCATCTTAGATTGTTTCAATATTTTTTCTCTTGCTTCCCTATTGCGCTGATCCTTTTCATCCATATCAGATTATTTCATAATTTTTATTCCATCCATCCCATATTATCTCTTTTTTTCTATTTTTTCTCCCACTTCTCAATTTCCCAAATCCTTTTTGTCCATAGTATTATTTTATTTCATCCACCATAATGATTTCAAATTTCCTTCTTTTTTCTCTCGCAGCCCAGTTGTGCAGATCCAACGGTGGGACAACCTAAGATGATTTCTTTTTTTATTTCATCCACCCTAGACAATTTTAAAAAAATCTCTCACTTTCCAGTTGTGCATATCAAGCGATCTAGCAGAACAAGTATCTCGGTTCTCAATTGTGCAGATCCAATAGTGCTTTTTGTTTTTTTTCCTACATCTCATGACACCAACACGCGGTCATGCCACAAGCTTTCCTATCTGAGCTCGGTCACCCCTGGCTCTGCCTCCACGAGATTGTCTTGCGGTAAATATATCCTTCATCTTCTCACGTAGGAAAATTGTTTGAAACACGCTCCCGTATCTAGTGTATAGGTAGACAGAATTGTATTTATTACAGGTTGTAGCTCCTGTATCTATTATATATACATTAGTAGAAAGTCATACAGACAGGATGTACAAATTCATCCAACGCATAGAGAGAGAAAAAAAGGAAAGCTAGATGGAAAGACCATTGAAATCTTTGAATCATTTGCATACTACTCAATGAATCATACGGTTAGTTTCCTGATTTTCCTCGTCACATTTGCCTGCAACGCAACAAAAACAAACACGCTGCATGAATTCCAGCATGCAGAAGTAAATGAAATTTAATTTCATTGTATTGATAGTCTATTGATGCCCTTGATGATAGTCAACTTAAGATGATAGTCAACTAACCAGTCTCCATTGCAAATCCTCAATGGACTTTTGTCTGTCCCAAACATAGTATTTCATTGACTGCAAGAAAGATGAAAAGAAGTGAGATATATATATATGAAGCAGCACCTGGCAAAACGGATATCTGAAGGTGGAAAATAAGGAATGATTTTAGGAGGATTCATACCCCTCGTGGTTGAACCTCAACTGATCTTCGTAATGCTTCTCCCTTTATCAAGAGATTACTGTGTGATGATTTTGTTGGGCGGTGATAATTCTTCCGGCGGTAAATTATTATGGTATGGCTATTTATGAGCTTTTGTGTTGCTATTAGCATTCCCCCTGTCTCGACCTCAAGCAGCATTGACGTGTATGTTGTTTCGTAAACTTTTTTTGAAAAACGTGCTAACTTTATTCAATTGAAATAACTGATACATCGTTTAAGAGGAAGGGTACAATTTCATTCAGTGGCTCCTCAAACCAACCAACAATATCAGGAAATCTAGCCAACCTAGCAAGTTCATGAGCTACTTTATTTGCTTTTCTATTACAATGTTCAAACTTGGACATAGAAAAATCACAAGCAATAAAATAACAATCATAAAAAATTGCCGCCGCCACTCCTGCCGACCTTCGTCCATTATTCATAGTCTCGATGACCTCCAAGTTATCAGAATTGATGACAAGTTGATTATATCCTCCCCATTGCGCCAGGGATAGCCCAAACTTAAGCGCCAGAGCTTTCGCCGTAAGAACATCCGCACACCAGTCAATTCTCCAGCAACCCCCTGCAATAAAATTTCCTTTGTCGTCCCTCAGAACCGCTCCAGTCGCTCCCTTAAGAAGGTCATGATCGCAAAAAAACATCAACAGTAAGTTTCACAAAGCCCATCGGGGGCCGGCTCCAACCCTCCCTTTTCATGGAAGCATTACGAGAGGAAGCAATAACATAAATTAGCCGTAAGAACTTGAATCCCCATAGATATCTGTTTAGCATCTTGAACTTTCTCCTTGTGCATAAGTTTACGCCTTTCCCACCACAAATACCATGTCGTGATAGCAATCATCCCACACGTATCCTGGATCCCTAAAATAGCTAAATATTGGTTCGGAAATTGTAATAAAAATTCCAGGACAGCCTCACCAGCATAATCAACTTCACAAGCTCTAGAAATAACTCCGTTCAAACCAAGTCTTCTCCAAACCTCCTTAGCTTTTTGGCACTAGAATAACAAATGTTTTGTATATTCTTGCCCAGAAGAGCACAAAGGATAAATTGGCGAAACATTCAATGTCTATTGGCGAGTGTAACACGGCATGGGAGAGTGCCATGCAACGCCCTCCAAATAAAAAATTTAACCTTTGCCGAACACGATAAGTTCCAGATATTACGTCAAATTGGATTAAAAATTTCTCGCCCCATTCCGTCAGTATGACAAAGATTCCTTCCATATTGGTGATTCCACTTATCGGTGTCAAAACCGGCGGATCTCGGGTAGGGGGTCCCGAACTGTGCGTCTAAGACGGATGGTAATAGGAGGTGGGGGACACAATGTTTACCCAGGTTCGGGCCCTCTCGATGGAGGTAATACCCTACTTCCTGCTTGATTGATCTTGATGATATGAGTATTACAAGAGTTGATCTACCACAAGATCGTAGAGGCTAAACCCTAGAAGCTAGCCTATGGTATGATTGTTGTCGTCCTACGGACTAAACCCTCCGGTTTATATAGACACCAGAGGGGGCTAGGGTTACACAGAGTCGGTTACAAGGGAGGAGATCTACATATCCGTATTGCCAAGCTAGCCTTCCACGCCAAGGAGAGTCCCATCCGGACACGGGTCGAAGTCTTCAATCTTGTATCTTCATAGTCCAATAGTCCGGCCAAAGGATATAGTCCGGCTGTCCGAGGACCCCCTAATCCAGGACTCCCTTAGTAGCCCCTGAACCAGGCTTCAATGACGATGAGTCCGGCGCGCAAATTTGTCTTCGGCATTGCAAGGCGGATTCTTCCCCCGAATGCTACATAGAAGATCTTGAACACAAGGATAGTGTTCGGCTCTGCAAAACAAGTTCCACATACCACCGTAGAAAGAATAATATTTCCACAAATCTAATCTGCTGACACGTTTGGCAGCATGACATCATACCACAGCCCGGTCATTATTCGAACCGTTTTTCTCAACCAGCTACTGCACGTATTGCGAGGCGGTTTTCTTGGCACGTCTTATCAAAGCAGAGATCGTGTCCCCCTATCTCGGGATTCTCATCAATACGGGTGTAGGTAACCTAGTCGCGCCATCAATTATGGCGCTTGGGGAATAAGTGGTTTTACCAGGTGAGTGGGGAGGCGCATCGCCTCTTCCACCCTTATAAAGGGACAAGGATTTACTCTTTTTTCACCCACGCCTTCTTCCCGATTCATTCCCTTCTGCTCAAGCTCCAGCGCCCAAGCGTTCATCTTCTCTGCCCACAAAAGGTCCTCCGAAGATGTCCGGATCCGGAGCAGGAGGCAAATGGATGGCCTCTACCGTCCGAGAGAAGGATATCAAAAAGCTTCGGGAGGCCGGGTACCTGGCCAAGGAAATCAGCCACCGTCTCCCGACGGCGGGACAGATCGTCCCTACTCCAGAACCCCACGAAAGGGTTGTATTCCTCCCTCACTTTGTCCGCGGGCTAGGGTTTTCCCTCCACCCGTTCTTCCGTGGCATCATGTATTATTATGGGATCAATCTACACGACATGTCCCCTAATTCCTTCCTCAACATCTCGACATTCATTGTCGTGTGCGAGTCTTTTCTCCGCATTTCGCCGCACTTCGGTTTATGGCTGAAGATTTTTAACGTGAAGCCCAAGGTGGTGGGCGGCGAGCACGCCGAATGCGGAGGCGCTATGGTGAGAAAGATGCCCAATGTCATATGGCCAACGGGAACCTTTAATGATTCTATCAGGGAGTGGCAACAGTAGTGGTTTTATATCACTGAGCCGCGCGGCAAGGAATGGGCCGCCTCTCCCGAGTTTTGATCCGGTGCCCCCCTGCGGCTTACATCCTGGGTTAAGAAAGGCCTGGACTGGTCCTCATCCGACGAAGTGTCGGTGCTCCAGACGCGCGTAGATGATATGGGAGACAAGAACATTGAACTTGTCAATGTGGTCCAGGTGATGTTAGTTCGCCGGATCTTGCCTTGTCAACACCGAACTTGCAATTTATGGGAATTTGATCTGGCCAGGCACCAGACCTTGCGGGAGCTTTTCGGCTCCTCGCACAAGGACATTTGGAAGGTGCTTTTTAAGTCCAGCAAATCATGGCCGGACTCCGCCGAGGACCGCGGGTACCAACTGTCCCGCCCTGCAAGTTCGGTAAGTCACCGAAACTTTTTATCCGCATAACCCAAGGGAAGCGCTTAACGCATTTTATACAATTCTCCAGGACTGGACGAAGAAGGCGGAGCGGATCCATTGTCCGACCCCGTTGCCCGAAGAACCGGACATCCCACTTCTGACGAAGATGCTGGTCCCGGCGCCTTACAAGGTGCCAAAGAAGACGGCCGGGAAGGAGGCCAAAAAGACCCGGGGCGGCCTTCATCGCCGCGGCACTTCAGACACAATATCCGAAGTCTCCAATGCCCATTCCGCCTCCGAAACGGACGAGGAGGAGGAATATGAATCCCTTGCAGGGGGAAGAAAGAAGAGGACGGCCTCCGCAAACTTGGCCGAGCTGCCCAAAGGGGAAAGGCTCCTCTTCCAGAGGAGTCCACTGCCGCCGCCGACAGCGGCCCAGCATGGGATCCCAGGGCCCAGCCCCTGGTGAACTCGTAAGTATATAAAATCCGAGTACGTTTTTAGGCGTACGGACTCATCGTGGCTTAGTATTTTAACCTAAGCCATATTTTTGTATAGTCTGGCGAGGTCCCATACCAAACAGTCCTCATCAGAGGATTTGCTGAGCTCAAATGCTATGGAGAGCGGGACGCCCCCAAAGGCCCCTTCTTCCAAACAGGTGCATTAAACCGAGGCTTCGTCCCAGAAGGACCCCGGGCAAGGAGGAAAGGGAAAAACCGTGAAGGCGGCGCCTGGAGGTCAAACCTTAGGGGCTGGACACATGGGGGAAAAGATTCCCATGGGGGCTGTTTGCGGTGGTGATCCTGAGTTCGGCTCCCAGCCGGATGCGATTTCAGAGACCTATACGGCTCCAGAATGAAGCAGGCAGCCTCCTTCAGCTGGAGGGGGCGTGCCTGTTCCACCGGCGACCTCTGTCTATCCAGAAGTGTCGGATGCTTTGATGGTGGCGTTGAAAGACGCCTTCATCATTGATGAACACCGTGCCCTTATGGGTGCGGTGATTGAGAAGATTCAGTCAACTGAGAGTGGACTGAACGAAGCATGTATCAGCCTTATAAGAGGCTTTGAGGTATGTTGCATGAGTTTTCGAAGAGTGTCATAGTATAGATAGCAGCCCCTGATGCACTGTTCGGTGAAAGAAAGAACCGGACAGGGGATCGAAGTAATGATCGCAGGAAGACTCATTGAATGATATTGATTTCTCTTCTGTTACAAGCAAGCGTCTGTAGCGGCTGCTAGCTCTCGTACTGTGGAGATCTTCGTACTGAATCAAAGTCTGGAGCGGGCCATAGAAGATCTTGGCCAGTAGAGAATGCAGTTGAGAGATAAACAAGGTACGCACAAGCTTTACTTGCATTTATTGCGGAATAAATTTTCAGTATGAAATAAGCTGCATGATTTGCGCTAGGGGTTATGACCAAAGTCGAGGCCCTCAAAAGGGCCATTGCCGAGGCCGAGAAAAAGATGGCCACAGAGTGGACTCTTCGTGAGAAACACGAGGCCAGGGTTATTAAAGCTGAACAGGAGCTGCAAGAGGCCATAAGGAAATGCGAGACCTTGGAGCAGAGTTTAACGGAGAAAGAATCCGAACTCACCAAGGCGCGTCAGGCCACGAGCGACGCCAGGGGGGAAACCCAAAGCGCCCTGCAGGGGATCCAGGAGGCGAGAAAGATCGCGGCGGGTAAGGATTTTTCCATGTAAAGCAAGTATTTGAAGGGAAAACTCTGTTTCTGATTTTGAATCCGGATTTCTCAGGGGTATTTGTCGAGCTACCTCGCAGCATATCAGATGCCGCCCAATTCTACTGAGCCTAAGAAAGGAACACCGCAGATAAGCTCTTCTGGTCGCAGTATTTGGCGCCGCATTATCCGGTGCCTTTTGCCGATCAACTGAAACAGCTGATCGAACAGCATAAGGCGTCGGAACTAGACATGAAAGATCTGGCTATCCGGCTATGGCCTGCCGAGCCGATTCCAAGCAGCTATTTCGGGCTCGTGAAGCGGCTTGTAAGCGCTTGCCCTCGACTTGACGTCATCACGCAGTCGGTCTGTATAGAAGGTGCACGAATGGCCTTCGCCCGCGCAAAGGTGCACTGGGGGAAGATGGATGCGCAAAGGTAAACATCATATAAATCCACATGTTGTATTTGAATAGTATGTCTATGCGTATGGGTATAAGTAATGCGGTAAAAGAAGGAATATAATTGCGGAACCTGTCGAGACCAGGGGGAAGAGGCTGAGTGCGGATCCGTAATATAGCCGGACGGTCACTGCGTGGAATATCTAAGGATTCCCTTACGCTTTCAAGCTGCCTCCGTGTAGACCGTCGTGGTCGGCACAAAGGTGAACCTACGAAGGAAATGTAAGTAATATTTACGTGCCGGAGGGCGGTTGAGCCACTGAGTTCGGCCTATCCTGGCCTTCGCCGGAGTGTTTAGTTGAGCTCTTGACGAGCCGGGCTATCCTTCCGCGAAGTAGTTCGGAGCCCCTTGACGGTGTCCGGGAGCCTGGACGGCGACTCGAGGTTCGGCTGCAAGATGCTGCTCGTTGTTTCTGCTGCTAAGGCAGTGGTGTATTTGTTGGTGGCGAGGGAAGGTTCAGCCTTGCCATGAACCGTGATGACGCCGCGTGGACCGGGCATCTTGAGCTTACGGTAGGCATAATGTGGCATCGCGTTGAATCGAGCGAACGTGGTTCGTCCGAGCAATGATTGATAATTACTGCGAAAAGGGACGATTTCAAAGATTAACTCTTTGGTACGGTAATTTTCTGGTGATCCGAAGACTACCTCAAGGGCAATGGAGCCTGTACAGCTAACCTCCACACCTGGTATAATGCCTCTGAAAGTGGCTTTAGTGGGTTTGATCACCGAATGATCGATGCCCATCTTGCGCACTGTGCCCTGGTAAAGCAGATTTAGACTGCTACCTCCGTCCATAAGGACCCAAGTGAGGTGGAACCCGTCTATTATTGGGTCGAGGACTAGTGCGGCTGGATTGCCCTGATTGGCGTTGACCGGACGATCCGTGCGGTTGAAGGTGATCGGCCCTAGTTTATATTGTGGGACGACTAATTACGTTGAGTTGCCATCCCTAAGGATGCATATCCGGTCCGAGTTGGTGATTTCGGTGGTATTTACCACATTCACCGATTGAATATGCGGGGGAAATTTCTTTTGTTCTCCTATGTTCGGTGATCTGGGCTCTTCGTCACTATCGTCGCTTAGAGACCCCCCTTCGTCTTTGGTGCCTGCCCTGCCGGCTTATTTGAAGACCCAACATTCTCTGTTGGTATGGGTGGCTGGCGTTTTTGGGGCGCCATGAATTTGGCATTGGCGATCGAGTATGCGGTCCAGACTGGATGGACCCGGATTTTTTTTGGGTGGCTCTTTCCGCTGACCGGACTTTGAGCCCCTGAACCCGGCATTAACTGTCGTATTTTCAGCGTTTTCACCATATTTGAGGCGCTTGTGTTTGTTGCTTTGTGGTTTGCCGTTGCTATCCCTGGCTTCTTGTTGGGGAACGTAGTAATTTCAAAAAAATTCCTACGCACACGCAAGATCATGGTGATGCATAGCAATGAGAGGGGAGAGTGTTGTCTACGTACCCTCGTAGACCGATAGCGGAAGCGTTATGACAACGCGGTTGAGGTAGTCATACGTCTTCACGATCCGACCGATCCAAGTACCGAACGCGCGGCACCTCCGAGTTCTGCACACGTTCAGCTCGATGAAGTCCCTCGAGCTTCGATCCAGCCGAACTTTGAGGGAGAGTTCCGTCAGCACGACGGCGTGGTGACGATGATGATGTTCTACCGACGCAGGGCTTCGCCTAAGCACCGCTACGATATTATCGAGGTGGACTATGATGGAGGGGGGGGGGGCACCGCACACGGCTAATAGATCTCAAGGATCAATTGTTGTTGTGTCTAGAGGTGCCCCCTGCCCCCGTATATAAAGGAGCAAGGGGAGAGGGGGCGGCCGGCCTAGGAGGGGGCGCGCCAAGGGGAGTCCTACTCCCACCGGGAGTAGGACTCCCTCCTTCCTTGTTGGAGTAGGAGAAGGGGAAAGAGGGGGAGAGGAAGAAGGAAAAGGGGGATGCGCCCCTTGTCCAATTCGGACTAGAGGGGGGGCGCAGGCCTCCTTCCTTTTGGCCTCTCTCCTCTATTCACAATAAGGCCCATATACTCCCCGGCGAATTCCCGTAACTCTCCGGTACTCCGAAAAATACCCGAATCACTCGGAACCTTTCCGAAGTCCGAATATAGTCGTCCAATATATCGATCTTTACATCTCGACCATTTAGAGACTCCTCGTCATGTCCCCGATCTCATCCGGGACTCCGAACTCCTTCGGTACATCAAAACTCATAAACTCATAATATAACTGTCATCGAAACCTTAAGCGTGCGGACCATACGGGTTCGAGAACAATGTAGACATGACCGAGACATGTCTCCGGTCAATAACCAATAGCGGAACCTGGATGCTCATATTGGCTCCCACATATTCTACGAAGATCTTTATCGGTCAAACTGCATAACAACATACGTTGTTCCCTTTGTCATCGGTATGTTACTTGCCCGAGATTCGATCATCGGTATCTCAATACCTAGTTCAATCTCGTTACCGGCAAGTCTCTTTACTCGTTCCATAATACATCATCTCGCAACTAACTCATTAGTTGCATTGCTTGCAAGGCTTAAGTGATGTGCATTACCGAGAGGGCCCAGAGATACCTCTCCGACAATCGGAGTAACAAATCCTAATCTCGAAATACGCCAACCCAACATGTACCTTCGGAGACACCTATAGAGCTCCTTTATAATCACCCAGTTACGTTGTGACGTTTGGTAGCACACAAAGTGTTCCTCCGGTAAACGGGAGTTGCATAATCTCATAGTCATAGGAACATGTATAAGTCATGAAGAAAGCAATAGCAGAATACTAAATGATCGTGTGCTAAGATAACGGAATGGGGCATGTCAATCACATCATTCTCCTAATGATGTGATCCCGTTAATCAAATGACAACTCATGTCTATGGCTAGGAAACATAACCATCTTTGATCAACAAGCTAGTCAAGTAGAGACATACTAGTGACACTCTGTTTGTCTATGTATTCACACATGTATTATGTTTCCGGTTAATACAATTCTAGCATGAATAATAAACATTTATCATGATATATGGAAATAAATAATAACTTTATTATTGCCTCTAGGGCATATTTCCTTCAGTCTCCCACTTGCACTAGAGTCAATAATCTAGTTCACATCGCCATGTGATTTAACAACAATAGTTCACATCACCATGTGATTAACACCCATAGTTCACATCGTCATGTGATCAACATCCAAAGGGTTTACTAGAGTCAATAATCTAGTTCACATTGCTATGTGATTAACACCCAAAGAGTACTAAGGTGTGATCATGTTTTGCTTGTGAGAGAAGTTTAGTCAACGGATCTGCCACATTCAGATCCGTATGTATTTTGCAAATTTCTATGTCAACAATGCTCTGAACGGAGCTACACTAGCTAATTGCTCCCACTTTCAATATGTATCTAGATTGAGACTTAGAGTCATCCAGATCTGTGTCAAAACTTGCATTGACGTAACTCTATACGACGAACCTTTTTGTCACCTCCATAATCGAGAAATATATCCTTATTCCACTAAGGATAATTTTGACCGCTGTCCAATGATCTACTCCTAGATCACTATTGTACTCCGTTGCTAAACACAGTGTAGGGTATACACTAGTTCTGGTACACAGCATGGCATACTTTATAGAACCTATGACTGAGGCATAGGGAATGGCTTTCATTCTCCTTCTATTTTCTGTCGTGGTCGAGCTTTGAGTCCTTACTCAACTTCACACCTTGTAACACAGGCAAGAACTATTTCTTTGACTGTTCCATTTTGAACTACTTCAAAATCTTGTCAAGGTATGTACTCGTTGAAAAAACTTATCAAGTGTTTTGATCTATCTCGATAGATCTTAATGCTCAATATGTAAGCAGCTTCACCGAGGTCTTTCTTTGAAAAACTCCTTTCAAAACACTCCTTTATGCTTTGCAGAATAATTCTACATTATTTCCGATCAACAATATGTCATTCACATATATTTATCAGAAATGTTGTACTGCTCCCACTCACTTTCTTGTATATACAGGCTTCACTGCAAGTCTGTATAAAACTATATGCTTTGATCAACTTATCAAAGCGTATATTCCAACTCCGAGATGCTTGCACCAGTCCATAGATGGATCGCTGGAGCTTGCACATTTTGTTAACACCTTTAGGATCGACAAAACCTTCTGGTTGCATCATACACAACTCTTCTTTAATAATTCCTTTGAGAAATGCAGTTTTGTTTATCCATTTGCCAGATTTCATAAAATGTGGCAATTGTTAACATGATTCGGACAGACTTAAGCATAGATACGACTGAGAAACTATCATCGTAGTCAACACCTTGAACTTGTCGAAAACCTTTTGCGACAATTCTAGCTTTGTAGATAGTAACACTACTATCAGCGTCCGTCTTCCTCTTGAAGATCCATTTAATCTCAATTTCTTGCCGATCATCGGGCAAGTCAACCAAAGTCCACACTTTGTTCTCATACATGGATCCCATCTCAGATTTCATGGCTTCAAGCCACTTTACGGAATCTGGGTTCACCATCGCTACTTCATAGTTCGTAGGTTCATCATGATCTAGTAGCATGACTTTCAGAACAGGATTACCGTACTAGTCTGGTGCGGATCTTACTCTGGTTGATCTACGAGGTTCAGTAGCAACTTGATCTGAAGTTTCATGATCATCATCATTAACTTCCTCACTATTTGGTGTAGGTGTCGCAGAAACCGATTTCTGCGATGAACTACTTTCTAATAGAGGAGCAGGTACAGTTACCTCATCAAGTTCTACTTTCCTCCCACTCACTTCTTTTGAGAGAAACTCCTTCTCTAGAAAGGATCCATTCTTAGCAACGAATTTGCCTTCGGATCTATGATAGAAGGTGTACCCAACAGTCTCCTTTGGGTATCCTATGAAGACGCATTTCTCCGATTTGGGTTCGAGCTTATCAGGATGAAACTTTTTCACATAAGCATCGCAACTCCAAACTTTAAGAAACGACAGCTTAGGTTTATTGCTAAACCATAGTTCATACGGTGTCGTCTCAACGGATTTAGATGATGCCCTATTTAATGTGAATGCAGCTGTCTCTAATGCATAACCCTAAAACGATAGTGGTAGATCGGTAAGAGACATCATAGATCGCACCATATCTAATAAAGTACGGTTACGATGTTCATACACACCATTACACTGTGGTGTTTCCAGGTGGCGTGAGTAGTGAAACTATTTCACATTGTTTTAACTGAAGGCCAAACTCGTAACTCAAATATTTTACCTCTGCGATCATATCGTAGAAACTTTTATTTTCTTGTTATAATGATTCTCCACTTCACTCTGAAATTCTTTGAACTTTTCAAACGTTTCAGACTTATGTTTCATCAAGTAGATATACCCATATCTGCTCAAATCATCTGTGAAGGTCAGAAAATAATGATACTTGTCGCGAGCCTTAATATTCATCGGACCACATACATCAGTATGTATGATTTCCAACAAATCTGTTGCTCTCTCCATTGTTCCGGAGAACGGAGTCTTAGTCATCTTGCCCATGAGGCATGGTTCGCAAGCATCAAGTGATTCCAAAATCCCATCAGCATGGAGTTTCTTCATGCGCTTTACACCAATATGACCTAAACGGCAGTGCCACAAATAATTTGCACTATCATTATTAACTTTGCATCTTTTGGCTTCAATATTATAAATATGTGTATCACATGGTCGAGATCCAACAAACCATTTTCATTGGGTGTATGACCATAGAAGGTTTTACTCATGTAAACAGAACAACAATTATTCTCTAATTTAAATGAATAACCGTATTGCAATAAATACGATCAAATCATATTCATGCTCAACGCAAACACCAAATAACATTTATTTAGGTTCAACACTAATCCCAAAAGTATAGGGAGTGTGCGATGATGATCATATCAATCTTGAAACTACTTTCAACACACATCGTCACTTCACCCTTAACTAGTTTCTGTTTATTCTGCAACTCCCGTTTCGAGTTACTACTCTTAGCAACTGAACCAGTACCAAATACCGAGGGGTTGCTATAAACACTAGTAAAGTACACATCAATAACATGTATATCTAATATACCTTTGTTCACTTTGTCATCCTTCTTATCCGCCAAATACTTGGGGTGGTTCCGCTTCTAGTGACCAGTCCCTTTGTAGTATAAGCACTTAGTCTCAGGCGTAGGTCCAGACTTGGGCTTCTTCACTTGAGCAGCAACTTGCTTGCCGTTCTTCTTGAAGTTCCCTTCTATCCCTTTGCCCTTTTCTTGAAACTAGTGGTCTTGTTAACCATCAACACTTGATGTTTTTCTTGATTTCTACCTTCGTCGATTTCAGCATCACGAAGAGCTTGGGAATTACTTTCGTCATCCCTTGCATATTATAGATCATCACAAAGTTCTACTAACTTGGTGATGGTGACTAGAGAATTTTGTCAATCACTATTTTATCTGGAAGATTAACTCCCACTTGATTCAAGCGATTGTAGTACCAAAACTATCTGAGCACATGCTCACTAGTTGAGCGATTCTCCTCCATCTTTTAGCTATAGAACTTGTTGGAGACTTCATATCTCTCAACTCGGGTATTTGCTTCAAATATTAACTTCAATTCCTGGAACATCTCATATGGTCCATGACGTTCAAAACGTCTTTGAAGTCCTGATTCTAAGCCGTTAAGCTTGGTGCACTAAACTATCAAGTAGTCATCATACCGAGCTTTTGTCAAAAACGTTCATAAGGTCTGCATCTGCTCCTGCAATAGTGAAAGTGCAACTATCCCTAGGTGGTTTTGGTAATTCATAACAACATATAGCTCATTGAGCTAATGCTATTCCAAGATGATTATTTCAGGAAAGCTCAATGATTGGCATGGCATGGATGTGAAAGTGGAACCCTCAAAATGCTAAGGACAAAGGATTGGCTCAAGCTCAAAAGCTCAAGACTCTTCATTTTATATTTTAGTGATCCAAGATCACATTGAGTCCATAGGAAAAGCCAATACTATCAAGGAGGGATGAGATGTTGCTTAATGAGCCTCTTGCTTCATGTGCTTAGTGATATGCTCCAAAACCCTCAACTACTTTCCCATATCCACATATGACCTAAACCCTAAGCCAAACTCGGTCCTACCGATTCTTCCTATCCGGCGCCACCGAGTTTCACTTGTCATTAAGCACTGCCAAACCCTAGCAATTCGGTTCTGCCGATAAGGATCTCGGTCTCACCGAGATGGGGTTGCAAACTCTCTGTTTCCCTTTCGTAACTTTTCGGTCCCACCGAAAGAGCGAATCGGTCCCACCGAGATTGCAATGTAAACTCAGTGTTTCCCCTTTGTAACTTTCCGGTCTCACCGAGTTCCACTCGGTCTCACCGAAAGAGCAAATCGGTCCCTCCGAGTTTGCCTGACCAACTCTCTAGTTAGCTAATTACCAAATTCGGTCTCACCGAGTTTGTGTAATCGGTCTCACCAGGATTACATTATGCCCAAACCCTAACCATATTGGTCCTACCGAGTTGCATGTCAGTCCCACCGAAAATCTCTAACGGTTACTAGGTTTACATTTTCGGTCCGACCGAGTTTATTGATTCGGTCCCACCGAGATTGGAAAACTGTGTAACGGTTGGATTTTGTGTGGAGGCTATATATACCCCTCCACCTCCTCTTCATTCGAGGAGAGAGCCATCAGAACACACACACCATTCCAACTCATATGTTCTGAGAGAGAACCACCTACTCATCTGTTGAGACCAAGATATTCCATTCCTACCATATGAATCTTGATCTCTAGCCTTCCCAAGTTGCTTTCCACTCAAATCTTCTTTCCACTAAATCCAAATCCTATGAGAGAGAGTTGAGTGTTGGGGAGACTATCATTTGAAGCACAAGAGCAAGGAGTTCATTACCTACACACCATTTGTTACTTCTTGGAGAGTGGTGTCTCCTAGATTGGCTAGGTGTCACTTGGGAGCCTCCGACAAGATTGTGGAGTTGAACCAAGGAGTTTGTAAGGGCAAGGAGATCGCCTACTTCGTGAAGATCTACCGCTAGTGAGGCAAGTCCTGTGTGGGCGATGGCCATGGTGGGATAGACAAGGTTGCTTCTTTGTGGACCCTTTGTGGGTGGTTGCTTCTTCGTGGACCCTTCGTGGGTGGAGCCCTATGTGGACTCGCGCAACCGTTACCATTGGGTGGAGCCCTGTGTGGACTCGCGCAACCGTTACCCTTCGTGGGTTGAAGTCTCCATCAACGTGGATGTAGGATAGCACCACCTATCCGAACCACGGGAAAAACATCCGTGTCTCCAATTGCGTTTGAATTCTCCGAACCCTTCCCTTTACATTCTTGCAAGTTGCATGCTTTACTTTCCGCTGCCTATATACTCTTTGCATGCTTGCTTGAATTATGTAATGATTGCTTGACTTGTCCTAAATTAGCTAAAATCTCCCAAGAACTAAAATTGGGAAAAGGTTAAGTTTTTATTTGGTCAAGTAGTCTAATCACCCCCCCTCTAGACATACTTTCGATCCTACAAGTGGTATCAGAGCTTTGGTCTCCATTTGCTTTGATCTCCATAGCTTTTGGTGGTCATAGCCTTGGTTTCACAACCTAGGACAGTATGGCGTCTAGCGAGGGAAATTATCACCGTAGAGGTCCCTACTTTGATGGTACTAATTTTGCTAGTTGGAAGCATAAAATGAAAATGCATATTCTTGGACATAACCCCGCCGTTTGGGCTATTGTGTGTGTTGGTTTGCAAGGTGACTTCTTTGATGGGAGAGAACCAAACCGTGAAGCTACCGCGGATGAGTTGAAGATGTTGCAATACAATGCTCAAGCTTGTGATATTCTCTTCAATGGATTGTGCCCTGAAGAATTCAACAAAATCAGCCGTCTTGAGAATGCAAAGGAAATTTGGGACACTTTGATTGATATGCACGAAGGTACCGACTCCGTCAAGGAATCCAAGTTGGATGTGCTTCAAAGCCAACTTGACAAGTTCAAGATGAAGGATGGTGAAGGTGTCGCTGAAATGTACTCTAGGCTTGCTCTCATCACAAATGAGATTACCGGCTTAGGAAGTGAAGAGATGACCGATAGATTCATCATCAAGAAGATTCTAAGAGCCTTGGATGGAAAATATGATACCATGTGCACATTGATCCAAATGATGCCCAATTACAAAGATCTCAAGCCAACGAAGGTGATTGGAAGAATTGTTGCTCATGATATGTCACTTAAGGATAAAGAGGAACTTCACAACAAATCAAGTGGTGCCTATAAAGCCTCATGTGAAGCCCCTATATCATCAAGTGAGAAACAAGACTTCAATGAAGAATTGAGCTTAATGGTGAAGAACTTCAACAAGTTCTACAAGAGTAGAAGCAAAGATAGAAGCTTCAAGTCAAGGTCCTACAATGACAAAAGATCTTCTAGTCGAGAGCGAAACTGCTACAATTGTGGAAGACCCGGACACTATTCCAATGAGTGTACGGCTCCCTACAAGAGAAGAGAAGATTCTCCAAAGAGAAGAAGCAAAGGATCACCACCAAGAGAGAGAAGGAGTAGAGATGATCGTTATGAACGAAGATACTCACGGAGAAGCAAGGATTCGGAAAGGAATGAAAAATCATCAAGGAGCTATACAAGACGAAGACATCAAGCTCATGTTGGTGAATGGGTATCCGGCTCTGACTCCGACAGCCACTCCGAGAGAAGTTATCACTCCGACTCTGAAGATACTCAAGATGAAGGTGTTGCCGGTCTAGCACTTGTGTCAACCAACTCCTACGACATATTTGACTCACCAAATGAAGGAATTGGAAGATGCTTCATGGCCAAAGGTCCTAAGGTAACACACCCCGAGTACGTGGATTTCAATAGTGATGAAGATGACTTGTTAGGTGATGATTTGCTTGGTGACAACTCTAGTGATGAATATTATGATGAAAGACCAATTAATCATGCTAATCAAGATAAAACGAATGACAATGATAAGGAGAAGATTGAGGCTCTAACTAAAGAACTAAACACTCTTAAGTTAGCTCATGAAACTATTTTTGAAGATCATCGAGAACTTTTAAGAGCTCATGAGAAATTACGCTTTGAAAAGCTCAATCTTGAGCAAGAGCATGAGTTCTTAAAAGCAATCAATGATGATCTCCGCAAGAAAAGTTCTTCTTACATTGCCAAGCATTTACTCTTATCCACTTACAGGCCTCAAGTCAAGTCTAGTAACAAGAACAAGAAAGATTCTTCCTCTAGCAATAACAATGATCATGTTAAATCCAATATTGTTGCTTCTAGTAGTTCTCTTGATTCCACTAATGATTCTCTTAGCCAAGTTACACTTGAGCAAGAAAATATCTTATTGAAGGGAATTATAGAGAAATGAGTGTACAAAAGCCTTGCCGGGAGTAAGCAATTCGAGGAAATTGTGCGGAAGCAAGGAATGCACCGGAAGAATCAAGGTGTTGGTTTTGAACGAAAGTTCAATGCCAATGGAGTTGAGTGGGAAGAAGATCAATACCCCAAGACAAAGTTTGTCCCTCAACAAGAGAAGTATGATGCTTATTTCAAGGGGACACAAGCTCAAGATGATCTTCCACCACAAGACTACAAGCAAAAAGGCAAGGACAAGCTTCAAGAGGAAATTGATGCATTTGAAGAAGCTCCTAAGACCTTAGTCAAGTGGATTCCCAAGACTACTTCAAGTTCCACTTCATCAAGTACGACTACAACTCCAAGGATTCCCATCAAGATGATGTGGATCCAAAAGAAGAAGAACTAGAGAGTTCTTGAGGGTGACTCCGCCAACATACCTCACTCTTATCATTTTGGCAAGAACAAGTGCAATCAACTTCCACATCGTGCACTAGTTCAAGGAGTCACAAACCCTCGTGTTGGTAAGACAAGGGACAAAGTAACCTAAAAGTTTTCATGGGCATCATCTTGTGTGTGCATCACTCTATGTCTATGGATATCCTTGCTTGTTCCTTGTGGGACTAACCCATGTAGGTATTGAAAGTGCAATTCACTCAAATGGATAGCTCCAAGAGATCTACATCAACATTGAGCATCCACATCTTCAATATCTACATGAAGTCATCATCAACAAAACCCAAGGTTAGTTCATCCCTCTTAGGGGGGATATCACATCTAGGGGGAGCTTTACTCTAAGACTTGAGCTAAAGCAACTCTAAAGATGTGAACAAAACAATGCTTTATGTAAAAGTGGTAACCCCACTTGAGCTTAAACGATGAGTATGACCTATGATCAAGTGCTCTCACTTGACTCCTAAGTCAATATACTCATATATAGATGACCTAGTCATCGCAAATTGCTTGATAGATGCTAGAATTGGTTGTGCATGCCTTGTCACATATTTCATTTGCCATCTTATTGTGTGAGCATGCTGGTTGCATATTTTACTCATTCGAGGACATCCACTTGTTGTTTTGATTGTTTGGTTTTATCTTCTTTTGCCAAGTGGATGGACAAGAATGCCTAAGAACCTCCTCTAGCTATCTATGCTTTTATCGTCTCAAACTCTATTCATGTTGCATCACAAAATTTGATCAAGTCAGATTCGAACCACTCTGTGTGAGGAGCGCTCGGAGTCCCCGATTCGTCATAGACTTAAACTTCCAAAACCTCTTTATGATTCTCGGTCTGACCGATACCCCACTTTCGGTCCTACCGAGATCATTAAGTTGATCTAGGTTTTCGATATCGGTGCAACCGATTTGAACATTTCGGTCTCACCGAGTTTCAGTAACTGCCTGCAGTTATGAATCTCGGTGCCACCGAGTTGTTCCACTCGGTCACACCGACAGGGTCGGGCTATATATAGTCACGGGAAATTTTTTGGAAATTTCTCCGAACCCCTTTGCCCGCGCGATAGCCTGCTCTGCCCTCGTGGTCTCCGGATCGTCTTCTCGCTGCCAGCCGCCTCCAGTAGCTGGTCTCCGTCGCCGTCAACGGGAATTCTGCCCCGCCGTTGCCGCCGTAGCAAGTCCCCGCTGAACTAGGGTATGGATTCGATCTTTGTGCTATTCTCCAATCTGATTCCTAGCACATTGTGATCTTCATGATTCTTGCCACGATTGAAACACTCCTATCCAGTCAAAACGCTCATAGATTAGGTTTGATTCGAAAATTCTAGGTTTAGGTCTCCGCCGAAACCATCTCGGACCCACCGAGTTGAAAAACTCGGTCCCACCGATTTGGCTTATGCCATTGCACAAGTGAGACTCGGTCTGCCGAGAATTACTTATCAGTGTGACCGATTTTGGAACTCAGTGAAACCCTAGCAGTCTCGGTGCCACCGAACTGTGACTCGGTCCAACCGAGTTCACCAGTTCAGGTGCCAAAACTGCTTCGGTATCACCGAGTTTAAAAATCGGTAGATCCGAGATGATTTCAGTGGGAAACTAAAACTAAGTTTTTGGATCATTCTTTTGCAAAAATCTCTGCATTTTGTGATGCACATCCTTTCTACCTCATCTATAATCTGTTCACAGGGTCAGCAGTCAGTTTGCAGCATGTCTGATCAAAGTGATAGCCAAAATGTGTCAGAGCAGCAGGTGCACATGAGTGAGGGCACTAGTCCCTCCAGCTCTTCTGATGAAGGCAACAGGAGCACTCCTAGCAATTTGCCAAAGGCTGCCACGAGACAGAGGAAGAAGAGGACTTCAGATTCCAAAGATGAGGACTATGTGGCAGAGGAAGAGGCCACTTCCAAGAGAGTTGAGCCAGCTCAAGGCACTAAGCCAGGCCTGAAAATCAAAAGGCCAGCAGGCAGGCAGCCAATGTCAAAGGCCAGAATGTCAACTGAGAAGCCCACTCCCCAAGAGCCAGTTGCTGCAGAAGGCAAGAAGAGAAAGGAAAGGGTGAAGAAGACTGTGGCTAGAGTACTTGGCAAAGCTTCCATCATGGAAGAGGAAGAAGAAGAAGAGGTAGCTGCACCAGCACCCAAGGCACCCAAGCTGATGGGTGATGCCATAAGGTCAGGGGCTACTGCACCTAAGCCCAAAGCTGCCTCCAAGCCAAAACCAAAGAGGAATACAAGAAGCATTCCTGCAGCTAAGAAGAACAAGGCCCCAGTGCCTGAGACTGTTGCTGAAGAAGAGGAAGAGAATGTCCTGAGAAAGCTAAAGCCCAAGATCCCAGACCACAACGATGCTCATCCTGTGGCTGAGGATATGAAGCTCAGGAGAGATTCAGGGCTAAGGAAATGGAGAGAAGCAGACCCATATTCTTCAAGGAGAAGGACTATCGTGGACTATAGGTTTCACACCAAGGAGCAGCAGGATTTTTATGAGACAGTGCTGCTAGATAAGAAGCCCATTGTCTGTGATATGCGTTGGATTGATTGGACATACATTAAGGACAATGAAGAGCACTATCCTGGAGTGCAAGACAGCTTCATAGCTTGTGGAGTAGCTGACTTTGTTGGGCAGAAGCTCACAAAGTGGAATGAAGAGCTTATAATGCAGTTCTACTCCAAGACACATTTTTATCTAGATGGGAGGATCACATGGATGTCTGAGAGTACAAGGTACCAATCTACAGTGGCTGTGTGGGCACAGATCATAAATGCCCCAGAGGAGCAAGATGATGACTTGGATATCTATGCCAAGAAGAAAATGAACCACAACTCAATGTCAAATATGTACAAGGAGATCCCAAATGAAGCACTTGATACCTTCAAGTTTGGCTCAGTACATTACCTTCTGTCAGGGCTCCTGACTATCAATTGGATCTTGAGGCACACCTTATTGCCTAAGTCAGGAGATCACAAGATGATCAGAGGCCATGCTATCAACTTGCTACATGTGTTTGATGTGCCTCAGAAGTTCAAGGTGATGAGCCTCATAGTGGAAACAATCAAGAGGACTGCAGCAGATCAGAAGAGGAGCTGCGGATATGCCCCTCAGATTCAGGAGCTCATCAACTCCAAGATGGGCACGGGCATATATTTATTGGATAAGGAACATTTGCCCATCCGTCCAGATTTTGAGAACAATGAAGTTGTGATGACTGAGAACGAGCCATCGTCTGCACAAGCTTACGCAAAGAAGGAGAAGGCGAGGAAGGAGAAAGCTGCCAAGATGCCAACTCAAGAGGAGGCATCTGAATACTTCTTGAAGACCAAACAAGAGCAGCTTGGTTACTTGATTGCATCCACGCTGAGGATTGAGCAAAGTCTGGCCATCCTCACTCAGAATCAGCAGAGCCTAGAGAGAATCATGGAACAGAAGTTCTATGACTTGGATTTCAAAGTAACGGAAGTTCAGTCTGCAGTGGAGCAGCTCCAGGAGGACATGCAGGAGAGGAGAGGCAGGAATACCACTCATGCCTTTGCCAGAGTTCCAAGAGGCCCGAGGTCATCTGCCGTGCCAGTTGCTGACACCAGAGCCACCACCTCAGCACCAGCCATAGCCTCAGTTCCACCAGCTCCAGCATCTACTTCAGCTCCAACTCCAGCGTCTACTTTAGCATCTACCGAAGCCTTCGTCCTTGGAGTGATCCGGACTCCACCACCACTAGAAGATCAAGCCTGAGCGTCGATCTAGTGCTATGCATTTTCTAGGAACTTTTTGGTAACTTGTTGCCAAAGGGGGAGAAGATGTATAGATCATAGGCTTCGAGAGAGAGTGTGTTGCTTTTCTCTCTTGCTTTATTTGGTGGTTTTTCGAACTTGTTTGCTTTTGAGTGCTTAAGATACTATGCTTGTGAGACATTGATGATCATGTGTTTGATCATAAGCTACACTTAATGCTTGCTTAATGCTATTATCTTATCTATCTTATGTGATCATTCACTATTCTTGGTGATGAGTGTATGTATTTCATTCTTATCATTTTAAGCGCTCCACCAAGATGTATGTGACATGGAAGAGTAACCCATGATTCTAACTCCTTGTGCATTTGCAGTCCAAGCAAATTTTAAATATGCACAACTTTAGGGGGAGCTCTTACTTATCACATACTTCTCAAAGCGACGACATATTTCATGCTTACTATCATTTGTCGAAGCTTTGATCTATATGTTGTCATCAGTTACCAAAAAGGGGGAGATTGAAAGTGCAACTATCCCTAGGTGGTTTTGGTAATTCATAACAACATATAGCTCATTGAGCTAATGCTATTCCAAGATGATTATTTCAGGAAAGCTCAATGATTGGCATGGCATGGATGTGAAAGTGGAACCCTCAAAATGCTAAGGACAAAGGATTGGCTCAAGCTCAAAAGCTCAAGACTCTTCATTTTATATTTTAGTGATCCAAGATCACATTGAGTCCATAGGAAAAGCCAATACTATCAAGGAGGGATGAGGTGTTGCTTAATGAGCCTCTTGCTTCATGTGCTTAGTGATATGCTCCAAAACCCTCAACTACTTTCCCATATCCACATATGACCTAAAACCTAAGCCAAACTCGGTCCTACCGATTCTTCCTATCCGGCGCCACAGAGTTTCACTTGTCATTAGCCACTAGCAAACCCGAGAAATTTGGTTCTACCGATAAGGATCTCGGTCTCACCGAGATGGGGTTGCAAACTCTTTGTTTCCCTTTCGTAACTTTTCGGTCCCATCGAAAGAGCGAATCGGTCCCACTGAGATTGCAATGTAAACTCAGTGTTTCCCTTTGTAACTTTTCGGTCTCACCGAGTTCCACTCGGTCTCACCGAAAGAGCAAATCGGTCCCACCGAGTTTGCCTGACCAACTCTCTCGTTAGCTAATTACCAAATTCGGTTTCACCGAGTTTGTGTAATCGGTCTCACCGAGATTACGTTATGCCCAAACCCTAACCATATCGGTCCTACCGAGTTGCATGTCAGTCCCACCGAAAATCTCTAACGGTTACTAGGTTTACATTTTCGGTCCGACCGAGTTTATTGATTCGGTCCCACCGAGATTGGAAAATTGTGTAACGGTTGGATTTTGTGTGGAGGCTATATATACCCCTGAAGGAAATATGCCCTAGAGGCAATAATAAAGTTATTATTTATTTCCTTATAATCATGATAAATGTTTATTATTCATGCTAGAATTGTATTAACCGAAAACATAATACATGTGTGAATACATAGACAAACAAAGTGTGTCACTAGTATGCCCCTACTTGACTAGCTCGTTAATCAAAGATGGTTATGTTTCCTAACCATGAACAATGAGTTGTTATTTGATTAACGGGGTCACATCATTAAGAGAATGATCTGATTGACATGACCCATTCCATTAGCTTAGCACCCGATCGTTTAGTATGTTGCTATTGCTTTCTTCATGACTTATACATGTTCCTATAACTATGAGATTATGCAACTCCCGTTTACCGGAGGAACACTTTGGGTACTACCAAACGTCACAACGTAACTGGGTGATTATAAAGGAGTACTACAGGTGTATCCAAAGGTACATGTTGGGTTGGCGTATTTCGAGATTAGGTTTTGTCACTCTGATTGTCGGAGAGGTATCTCTGGGCCCTCTCGGTAATGCACATCATATAAGCCTTGCAAGCATTGCAACTAATGAGTTAGTTGAGGGATGATGTATTACAGAATGAGTAAAGAGACTTGCCGGTAACGAGATTGAACTAGGTATTGGATACCGACGATCGAATCTCGGGCAAGTAACATACCGATGACAAAGGGAACAGCGTATGTTGTTATGCGGTCTGACCGATAAAGATCTTCGTAGAATATGTAGGAGCCAATATGGGCATCCAGGTCCCGCTATTGGTTATTGACCGGACCTGTGTCTCGGTCATGTCTACATTGCTCTCGAACCCGTAGGGTCCGCACGCTTAAGGTTACAATGACAGTTATATTATGAGTTTATGCATTTTGATGTACCGAAGGTTGTTCAGAGTCCCGGATGTGATCATCGACATGACGAGGAGTCTCGAAATGGTCGAGACGTAAAGATTGATATATTGGAAGCCTATGTTTGGATATCGGAAGTGTTCCGGGTGAAATCGGGATTTTACCGGATTACCGGGGAGGTTACCGGAACCCCCCGGGAGCTATATGGGCCTTAGTGGGCTTTAGTGGAAAGGAGAAAGGGGCAGCCCAAGGTGGTTGTGCGCCTCCCCCCTTCCCCTAGTCCTATTAGGACTAGGAGAGGTGGCCGGCCCCCTCTCTCTCTTTCCCCCTCAAGGAATCCTATTCCAACTAGGATTGGGGGGGGGGGGGAATCCTACTCCCAGAGGGAATAGGACTCTCCTGGCGCGCCTTCTGTGGCCGGCCAGCCTCCCCCCTCTAATCCTTTATATACTGAGGCAGAGGCACCCCAGAAACACACAAGTTGATCCACGTGATCTATTCCTTAGCCGTGTGCGGCGCCCCCAGCCACCATAGTCCTCGATAATACTCTAGCGGAGTTTAGGCGAAGCCCTGCTGCTGTAGTACATCAAGATCGTCACCACGCCGTCGTGCTGACGGAACTCTTCCCTGACACTTTACTGGATCGGAGTCCGGGGATCGTCATCGAGCTGAACGTGTGCTCGAACTCGGAGGTGTCGTAGTTTCGGTGCTTGATCGGTTGGATCGTGAAGACGTACGACTACTTCCTCTATGTTGCGTCAACGCTTCCGCAGTCGGTCTATGTGGGTACGTAGACAACACTCTCCCATCTTGTTGCTATGCATCACATGATCTTGCGTGTGCGTAGGAATTTTTTTGAAATTACTACGAAACCCAACAGTGGCATCCGAGCCTAGGTTATTTATGTTGATGTTATATGCACGAGTAGAACACAAGTGAGTTGTGGGCGATATAAGTCATACTGCCTACCAGGATGTCATACTTTGGTTCGGCGGCATTGTTGGATGAGACGACCCGGACCAACATTACGCGTACGCTTACGCGAGACCGGTTCCCCCGACGTGCTTTGCACACAGGTGGCTTGCGGGCGACTGTCTCTCCAACTTTAGTTGAACCGAGTGTGGCTACGCCCGGTCCTTGCGAAGGTTAAAACGGAGTCTATTTGACAAACTATCGTTGTGGTTTTGATGCGTAGGTGAAATTGGTTCTTACCTAAGCCCGTAGCAGCCACGTAAAACTTGCAACAACAAAGTAGAGGACGTCTAACTTGTTTTTGCAAGGCATGTTGTGATGTGATATGGTCAAGGCATGATGCTATATTTTATTGTATGAGATGATCATGTTTTGTAACCGAGTTATCGGCAACTGGCAGGAGCCATATGGTTGTCGCTTTATTGTATGCAATGCAATCGCGATGTAATGCTTTACTTTATTACTAAGCGGTAGCGATAGTCGTGGAAGCATAAGATTGGCGAGACGACAACGATGCTACGATGGAGATCAAGGTGTCGCGCCGGTGACGATGGTGATCATGACGTTGCTTCGGAGATGGAGATCACAAGCACAAGATGATGATGGCCATATCATATCACTTATATTGATTGCATGTGATGTTTATCTTTTTATGCATCTTATCTTGCTTTGATTGACGGTAGCATTATAAGATGATCTCTCACTAAATTATCAAGAAGTATTCTCCCTGAGTATGCACCGTTGCCAAAGTTTGTCGTGCCCAGACACCACGTGATGATCGGGTGTGATAAGCTCTACGTCCATCTACAACGGGTGCAAGACAGTTTTGCACACGCAGAATACTCATGTTAAACTTGACGAGCCTAGCATATGCAGATATGGCCTCGGAACACGGAGACCGAAAGGTCGAGCGTGAATCATACAGTAGATATGATCAACATAACGATGTTCACCATTGAAAACTACTGCATCTCACGTGATGATCGATTATGGTTTAGTTGATTTGGATCACGTGATCACTTGGAGGATTAGAGGGATGTCTATCTAAGTGGGAGTTCTTAAGTAATTTGATTAATTGAACTTAAACTTATCATGAACTTAGTACCTGATAGTATCTTGCTTGTTTATGTTGATTGTAGATAGATGGCTCGTGCTGTTGTTCCTTTGAATTTTAATGCGTTCCTTGGGAAAGCAAAGTTGAAAGATGATGGTAGCAATTATACGGACTGGGTCCGTAACTTGAGGATTATCCTCATTGCTGCTCAGAAGAATTACGTCCTGGAAGCACCGCTAGGTGCCAGGCCTGCTGCTGGAGCAACACCAGATGTTATGACCGTCTGGCAGAGCAAAGCTGATGACTACTCGATAGTTCAGTGTGCCATGCTTTACGGCTTAGAATCGGGACTTCAACGATGTTTTGAACGTCATGGAGCATATGAGATGTTCCAGGAGTTGAAGTTAATATTTCAAGCAAATGCCCGGATTGAGAGATATGAAGTCTCCAATAAATTCAATAGCTGCAAGATGGAGGAGAATAGTTCTGTCAGTGAGCATATACTCAAAATGTCTGGGTATAATAATCACTTGATTCAATTGGGAGTTAATCTTCCGGATGATTGCGTCATTGACAGAATTCTCCAATCACTGCCACCAAGCTACAAGAGCTTCGTGATGAACTATAATATGCAAGGGATGAACAAGACTATTCCCGAGCTCTTCGCAATGCTGAAAGCTGCGGAGGTAGAAATCAAGAAGGAGCATCAAGTGTTGATGGTTAACAAGACCACTAGTTTCAAGAAAAAGGGCAAAGGGAAGAAGAAGGGGAACTTCAAGAAGAACAGCAAGCAAAGTTGCTGCTCAGGAGAAGAAACCCAAGTCTGGACCTAAGCCTGAAACTGAGTGCTTCTACTGCAAGCAGACTGGTCACTGGAAGCGGAACTGCCCCAAGTATTTGGCGGATAAGAAGGACGGCAAGGTGAACAAAGGTATATGTGATATACATGTTATTGATGTGTACCTTACAGAGCTCGCAGTAGCACCTGGGTATTTGATACTGGTTCTGTTGCTAATAATTGCAACTCGAAACAGGGACTACGGATTAAGCGAACACTGGCGAAGGACGAGGTGACGATGCGCGTGGGAAACGGTTCCAAAGTCGATGTGATCGCGGTCGGCACGCTACCTCTACATCTACCTTCAGGATTAGTATTAGACCTAAATAATTGTTATTTGGTGCCAGCGTTGAGCATGAACATTATATCTGGATCTTGTTTAATGCGAGACGGTTATTCATTTAAATCAGAGAATAATGGTTGTTCTATTTATATGAGTAATATCTTTTATGGTCATGCACCCTTGAAGAGTGGTCTATTCTTATTGAATCTCGATAGTAGTAATACACATATTCATAATGTTGAAGCCAAAAGATGCAGAGTTGATAATGAAATTGCAACTTATTTGTGGCACTGTCGTTTAGGTCATATCGGTGTAAAGCGCATGAAGAAACTCCATACTGATGGACTTTTGGAACCACTTGATTATAATCACTTGGTACTTGCGAACCGTGCCTCATGGGCAAGATGACTAAAACACAGTTCTCCGGTACTATGGAGAGAGCAACAGATTTGTTGGAAATCATACATACCGATGTGTGTGGTCCGATGAATATTGAGGCTCGTGGCGGATATCGTTATTTTCTCACCTTCACAGATGATTTAAGCAGATATGGGTATATCTACTTAATGAAACATAAGTCTGAAACATTTGAAAAGTTCAAAGAATTTCAGAGTGAAGTTGAAAATCATCGTAACAAGAAAATAAAGTTTCTACGATCTGATCGTGGAGGAGAATATTTGAGTTACGAGTTTGGTGTACATTTGAAAAACTGTGGAATAGTATCGCAAATCACGCCACCCGGAACACCACAGCGTAATGGTGTGTCCGAACGTCGTAATCGTACTTTACTAGATATGGTGCGATCTATGATGTCTCTTACAGATTTACCACTATCGTTTTGGGGTTATGCTTTAGAGACGGCCGCATTCACGTTAAATAGGGCACCGTCAAAATCCGTTGAGACGACACCTTATGAACTATGGTGTGGCAAGAAACCAAAGTTGTCGTTTCTTAAAGTTTGGGGCTGCGATGCTTATGTGAAAAAGCTTCAACCTGATAAGCTCGAACCCAAATCAGAGAAATGTGTCTTCATAGGATACCCAAAGGAGACTGTTGGGTACACCTTCTATCACAGATCCGAAGGCAAGACATTCATTGCTAAGAATGGATCCTTTCTAGAGAAGGAGTTTCTCTCGAAAGAAGTGAGTGGGAGGAAAGTAGAACTTGACGAGGTAACTGTACTTGCTCCCTTACTGGAAATTAGTACATCACAGAAAACTGTTTCAGTGACACCTACACCAGTTAATGAGGAAGCTAATGATAATGATCATGAAACTTCAGATCAAGATACTACTGAACCTCGTAGATCAACCAGAGTAAGATCCGCACCAGAGTGGTACGGTAATCCTGTTCTGGAAGTCATGCTACTAGATCATGATGAACCTACGAACTATGAAGAAGCGATGGTGAGCCCAGATTCCGCAAAGTGGCTTGAAACCATGAAATCTGAGATGGAATCCATGTATGAGAACAAAGTATGGACTTTGGTTGACTTGCCCGATGATCGGCAAGCAATTGAAAATAAATGGATCTTCAAGAAGAAGACTGACGCTGATGGTAATGTTACTGTCTACAAAGCTCGACTTGTCGCGAAAGGTTTTCGACAACTTCAAGGGATTGACTACAATGAGACTTTCTCACCTGTAGCGATGCTTAAGTCTGTCCGAATCATGTTAGCGATTGCCGCATTTTATGATTATGAAATTTGGCAGATGGATGTCAAAACTGCATTCCTGAATGGATTTCTGGAAGAAGAGTTGTATATGATGCAACCGGAAGGTTTTGTCGATCCAAAGGGAGCTAACAAAGTGTGCAAGCTCCAGCGATCCATTTATGGACTGGTGCAAGCCTCTCGGAGTTGGAATAAACGCTTTGATAGTGTGATCAAAGCATTTGGTTTTATACAGACTTTCGGAGAAGCCTGTATTTACAAGAAAGTGAGTGGGAGCTCTGTAGCATTTCTGATATTATATGTGGATGACATATTACTGATTGGAAATGATATATAATTTCTGGATAGCATAAAGGGATACTTGAATAAGAGTTTTTCAATGAAGGACCTCGGTGAAGATGCTTACATATTAGGCATAAAGATCTATAGAGATAGATCAAGACGCTTAATTGGACTTTCACAAAGCACATACCTTGACAAGATTTTGAAGAAGTTCAAAATGGATCAAGCAAAGAAAGGGTTCTTGCCTGTGTTACAAGGTGTGAAGTTGAGTAAGACTCAATGCCCGACCACTGCAGAAGATAGAGAGAAAATGAAAGATGTTCCCTATGCTTCAGCCATAGGCTCTATCATGTATGCAATACTGTGTGCCAGACCTGATGTGTGCGTTGCTATAAGTTTAGCAGGGAGGTACCAAAGTAATCCAGGAGTGGATCACTGGACAGTGGTCAAGAACATCCTGAAATACCTGAAAAGGACTAAGGATATGTTTCTCGTATATGGAGGTGACAAAGAGCTCACCGTAAAAGGTTACGTTGATGCAAGCTTTGACACTGATCCGGACGATTCTAAATCGCAAACCGGATATGTGATTACATTAAACGGTGGAGCTGTCAGTTGGTGCAGTTCTAAACAAAGCGTCGTAACGGGATCTACATGTGAAGTGGAATACATAGCTGCTTCGGAAGCAGCGAACGAAGGAGTCTGGATGAAGGAGTTCATATCCGATCTAGGTGTCATACCTAGGGCATCGGGTCCAATGAAAATCTTTTGTGACAATACTGGTGCAATTGCCTTGGCAAAGGAATCCAGATTTCACAAAAGGACCAAGCACATCAAGAGACGCTTCAACTCCATCCGGGATCTAGTCCAGGTGGGAGACACAGAGATTTGCAAGGTTGCAGAACCGTTGACTAAGCCTCTTCCACGAGCAAAACATGATCAGCACCAAGGCTCCATGGGTGTTAGAATCATTACAGTGTAATCTAGATTATTGACTCTAGTGCAAGTGGGAGACTGAAGGAAATATGCCCTAGAGGCAATAATAAAGTTATTATTTATTTCCTTATAATCATGATAAATGTTTATTATTCATGCTAGAATTGTATTAACCGGAAACATAATACATGTGTGAATACATAGACAAACAAAGTGTGTCACTAGTATGCCTCTACTTGACTAGCTCGTTAATCAAAGATGGTTATGTTTCCTAACCATGAACAATGAGTTGTTATTTGATTAACGGGATCACATCATTAAGAGAATGATCTGATTGACATGACCCATTCCATTAGCTTAGCACCCGATTGTTTAGTATGTTGCTATTGCTTTCTTCATGACTTATACATGTTCCTATAACTATGAGATTATGCAACTCCCGTTTACCGGAGGAACACTTTGGGTACTACCAAACGTCACAACGTAACTGGGTGATTATAAAGGAGTACTACAGGTGTCTCCAAAGGTACATGTTGGGTTGGCGTATTTCGAGATTAGGTTTTGTCACTCTGATTGTCGGAGAGGTATCTCTGGGCCCTCTCGGTAATGCACATCATATAAGCCTTGCAACATTGCAACTAATGAGTTAGTTGCGGGATGATGTATTACAGAATGAGTAAAGAGACTTGCCGGTAACGAGATTGAACTAGGTATTGGATACCGATGATCGAATCTCGGGCAAGTAACATACCGATGACAAAGGGAACAACGTATGTTGTTATGCGGTCTGACCGATAAAGATCTTCATAGAATATGTAGGAGCCAATATGGGCATCCAGGTCCCGCTATTGGTTATTGACCGGAGATGTGTCTCGATCATGTCTACATTGTTCTCGAACCTGTAGGGTCCGCATGCTTAAGGTTACGATGACAGTTATATTATGAGTTTATGCATTTTGATGTACCGAAGGTTGTTCGGAGTCCCGGATGTGATCACGGACATGACGAGGAGTCTCGAAATGGTCGAGCCGTAAAGATTGATATATTGGAAGCCTATGTTTGGATATCGGGAGTGTTCCGGGTGAAATCGGGATTTTACCGGATTACCGGGGAGGTTACCGGAACCCCCCGGGAGCTATATGGGCCTTAGTGGGCTTTAGTGGAAAGGAGAAAGGGGCAGCCCAAGGTGGCTGTGTGCCTCCCCCCTTCCCCTAGTCCTATTAGGACTAGGAGAGGTGGCCGGCCCCCTCTCTCTCTTTCCCCCTCAAGGAATCCTATTCCAACTAGGATTGGGGGGGGGGGGAATCCTACTCCCAGAGGGAGTAGGACTCTCCTGGCGCGCCTTCTGTGGCCGGCCAGTCTCCCCCCTCTAATCCTTTATATACTGAGGCAGAGGCACCCCAGAAACACACAAGTTGATCCACGTGATCTATTCCTTAGCCGTGTGCGGCGCCCCCAGCCACCATAGTCCTCGAGAATACTGTAGCGGAGTTTAGGCGAAGCCCTGCTGCTGTAGTACATCAAGATCGTCACCACGCCATCATGCTGACGGAACTCTTCCCCGACACTTTGCTGGATCGGAGTCCGGGGATCGTCATCGAGCTGAACGTGTGCTCGAACTCGGAGGTGCCGTAGTTTCGGTGCTTGATCGGTTGCATCGTGAAGACGTACGACTACTTCCTCTACGTTGCGTCAACGCTTCCGCAGTCGGTCTGCGTGGAAACGTAGACAACACTCTCCCATCTCGTTGCTATGCATCACATGATCTTGCGTGTGCGTAGGAAATTTTTTGAAATTACTACGAAACCCAACAACCCCTCCACCTCCTCTTCATTCGAGGAGAGAGCCATCAGAACACACACACACCATTCCAACTCATATGTTCTGAGAGAGAACCACCTACTCATGTGTTGAGACCAAGATATTCCATTCCTACCATATGAATCTTGATCTCTAGCCTTCCCATGTTGCTTTCCACTCAAATCTTCTTTCCACTAAATCCAAATCCTATGAGAGAGAGAGTTGAGTGTTGGGGAGACTATCATTTGAAGCACAAGAGCAAGGAGTTCATTACCTACACACCATTTGTTACTTCTTGGAGAGTGGTGTCTCCTAGATTGGCTAGGTGTCACTTGGGAGCCTCCGACAAGATTGTGGAGTTGAACCAAGGAGTTTGTAAGGGCAAGGAGATCACCTACTTCGTGAAGATCTACCGCTAGTGAGGCAAGTCCTGTGTGGGCGATGGCCATGGTGGGATAGACAAGGTTGCTTCTTCGTGGACCCTTTGTGGGTGGTTGCTTCTTCGTGGACCCTTCGTGGGTGGAGCCCTATGTGGACTCACGCAACCGTTACCCTTGGGTGGAGCCCTGTGTGGACTCGCGCAACCGTTACCCTTCGTGGGTTGAAGTCTCCATCAACGTGGATGTAGGATAGCACCACCTATCCGAACCACGGGAAAAACATCCGTGTCTCCAATTGCGTTTGAATTCTTCGAACCCTTCCCTTTACATTCTTGCAAGTTGCATGCTTTACTTTCCGCTGCCTATATACTCTTTGCATGCTTGCTTGAATTATGTAATGATTGCTTGACTTGTCCTAAATTAGCTAAAATCTGCCAAGAACTAAAATTGGGAAAAGGTTAAGTTTTTATTTGGTCAAGTAGTCTAATCACCCCCCTCTAGACATACTTTCGATCCTACAAGTGGTATCAGAGCTTTGGTCTCCATTTGCTTTGATCTCCATTTGCTTTGATCTCCATAGCTTTTGGTGGTCATAGCCTTGGTTTCACAACCTAGGACAGTATGGCGTCTAGCGAGGGAAATTATCACCGTAGAGGTCCCTACTTTGATGGTACTAATTTTGCTAGTTGGAAGCATAAAATGAAAATGCATATTCTTGGACATAACCCCGCCGTTTGGGCTATTGTGTGTGTTGGTTTGCAAGGTGACTTCTTTGATGGGAGAGAACCAAACCGTGAAGCTACCGCGGATGAGTTGAAGATGTTGCAATACAATGCTCAAGCTTGTGATATTCTCTTCAATGGATTGTGCCCGAAGAATTCAACAAAATCAGCCGTCTTGAGAATGCAAAGGAAATTTGGGACACTTTGATTGATATGCACGAAGGTACCGACTCCGTCAAGGAATCCAAGTTGGATGTGCTTCAAAGCCAACTTGACAAGTTCAAGATGAAGGATGGTGAAGGTGTCGCTGAAATGTACTCTAGGCTTGCTCTCATCACAAATGAGATTACCGGCTTAGGAAGTGAAGAGATGACCGATGGATTCATCATCAAGAAGATTCTAAGAGCCTTGGATGGAAAATATGATACCGTGTGCACATTGATCCAAATGATGCCCAATTACAAAGATCTCAAGCCAACGGAGATGATTGGAAGAATTGTTGCTCATGAGATGTCACTTAAGGATAAAGAGGAACTTCACAACAAATCAAGTGGTGCCTATAAAGCCTCATGTGAAGCCCCTACATCATCAAGTGAGAAACAAGACTTCAATGAAGAATTGAGCTTAATGGTGAAGAACTTCAACAAGTTCTACAAGAGTAGAAGCAAAGATAGAAGCTTCAAGTCAAGGTCCTACAATGACAAAAGATCTTCTAGTCGAGAGCGAAACTGCTACAATTGTGGAAGACCCGGACACTATTCCAATGAGTGTACGGCTCCCTACAAGAGAAGAGAAGATTCTCCAAAGAGAAGAAGCAAAGGATCACCACCAAGAGAGAGAAGGAGTAGAGATGATCGTTATGAACGAAGATACTCACGGAGAAGCAAGGATTCGGAAAGGAAGGAAAAATCATCAAGGAGCTATACAAGATGAAGACATCAAGCTCATGTTGGTGAATGAGTATCCGGCTCCGACTCCGACAGCCACTCCGAGAGAAGTTATCACTCCGACTCCGAAGATACTCAAGATGAAGGTGTTTCCGGTCTAGCACTTGTGTCAACCAACTCCTACGACATATTTGACTCACCAAATGAAGGAATTGGAAGATGCTTCATGGCCAAAGGTCCTAAGGTAACACACCCCGAGTACGTTGATTTCAATAGTGATGAAGATGACTTGTTAGGTGATGATTTTCTTGGTGACAACTCTAGTGATGAATATTATGATGAAAGACCAATTAATCATGCTAATCAAGATAAAACGAATGACAATGATAAGGAGAAGATTGAGGCTCTAACTAAAGAACTAAACACTCTTAAGTTAGCTCATGAAACTATCTTCGAAGATCATCGAGAACTTTTAAGAGCTCATGAGAAATTACGCTTTGAAAAGCTCAATCTTGAGCAAGAGCATGAGTTCTTAAAAGCAATCAATGATGATCTCCGCAAGAAAAGTTCTTCTTACATTGCCAAGCGTTTACTCTTATGCACTTACATGCCTCAAGTCAAGTCTAGTAACAAGAACAAGAAAGATTCTTCCTCTAGCAATAACAATGATCATGTTAAATCCAATATTGTTGCTTCTAGTAGTTCTCTTGATTCCACTAATGATTCTCTTAGCCAAGTTACACTTGAGCAAGAAAATATCTTATTGAAGGGAATTATAGAGAAATGAGTGTACAAAAGCCTTGCCGGGAGTAAGCAATTCGAGGAAATTGTGCGGAAGCAAGGAATGCACCGGAAGAATCAAGGTGTTGGTTTTGAACGAAAGTTCAATGCCAATGGAGTTGAGTGGGAAGAAGATCAATACCCCAAGACAAAGTTTGTCCCTCAACAAGAGAAGTATGATGCTTATTTCAAGGGGACACAAGCTCAAGATGATCTTCCACCACAAGACTACAAGCAAAAAGGCAAGGACAAGCTTCAAGAGGAAATTGATGCATTTGAAGAAGCTCCTAAGACCTTAGTCAAGTGGATTCCCAAGACTACTTCAAGTTCCACTTCATCAAGTACGACTACAACTCCAAGGATTCCCATCAAGATGATGTGGATCCAGAAGAAGAAGAACTAGAGAGTTCTTGAGGGTGACTCCGCCAACATACCTCACTCTTATCATTTTGGCAAGAACAAGTGCAATCAACTTCCACATCGTGCACTAGTTCAAGGAGTCACAAACCCTCGTGTTGGTAAGACAAGGGACAAGGTAACCTAAAAGTTTTCATGGGCATCATCATGTGTGTGCATCACTCTATGTCTATGGATATCCTTGTTTGTTCCTTGTGGGACTAACCCATGTAGGTATCGAAAGTGCAATTCACTCAAATGGATAGCTCCAAGAGATCTACATCAACATTGAGCATCCACATCTTCAATATCTACATGAAGTCATCATCGACAAAACCCAAGGTTAGTTCATCCCTCTTAGGGGGGATATCACATCTAGGGGGAGCTTTACTCTAAGACTTGAGCTAAAGCAACTCTAAAGATGTGAACAAAACAATGCTTTATGTAAAAGTGGTAACCCCACTTGAGCTTAAATGATGAGTATGACCTATGATCAAGTGCTCTCACTTGACTCCTAAGTCAATATACTCATATATAGATGACCTAGTCATCGCAAATTGCTTGATAGATGCTAGAATTGGTTGTGCATGCCTTGTCACATATTTCATTTGCCATCTTATTGTGTGAGCATGCTGGTTGCATATTTTACTCATTCGAGGACATCCACTTGTTGTTTTGATTGTTTGGTTTTATCTTCTTTTGCCAAGTGGATGGACAAGAATGCCTAAGAACCTCCTCTAGCTATCTATGCTTTTCTCGTCTCAAACTCTATTCATGTTGCATCACAAAATTTGATCAAGTCAGATTCGAACCACTCTGTGTGAGGAGCGCTCGGAGTCCCCGATTCGTCATAGACTTAAACTTCCAAAACCTCTTTATGATTCTCGGTCTGACCGATACCCCACTTTCGGTCCTACCGAGATCATTAAGTTGATCTAGGTTTTCGATATCGGTGCAACCGATTTGAACATTTCGGTCACACCGAGTTTCAGTAACTGCCTGCAGTTATGAATCTCGGTGCCACCGAGTTGTTCCACTCGGTCACACCGACAGGGTCGGGCTATATATAGTCACGGGCAAAATTTTGGAAATTTCTCCGAACCCCTTCGCCCGCGCGATAGCCTGCTCTGCCCTCGTGGTCTCCGGATCGTCTTCTCGCCACCAGCCGCCTCCAGTAGCTGGTCTCCGTCGCCGTCAATGGGAATTCTGCCCCGCCGTTGCCGCCGTAGCAAGTCCCTGCTGAACTAGGGTATGGATTCGATCTTTCTGCTATTCTCCAATCTGATTCCTAGCACATTGTGATCTTCATGATTCTTGCCACGATTGAAACACTCCTATCCAGTCAAAACGCTCATAGATTAGGTTTGATTCGAAAATTCTAGGTTTAGGTCTCCGCCGAAACCATCTCGGACCCACCGAGTTGAAAAACTCGGTCCCACCGATTTGGCTTATGCCATTGCACAAGTGAGACTCGGTCTGACCGAGAATTACTTATCGGTGTGACCGATTTTGGAACTCAGTGAAACCCTAGCAGTCTCGGTGCCACCGAACTGTGACTCGGTCCAACCGAGTTCACCAGTTCAGGTGCCAAAACTGCTTCGGTATCACCGAGTTTAAAAATCGGTAGATCCGAGATGATTTTAGTGGGAAACTAAAACTAAGTTTTTGGATCATTATTTTGCAAAAATCTCTGCATTTTGTGATGCTCATCCTTTCTACCTCATCTATAATCTGTTCACAGGGTCAGCAGTCAGTTTGCAGCATGTCTGATCAAAGTGATAGCCAAAATGTGTCAGAGCAGCAGGTGCACATGAGTGAGGGCACTAGTCCCTCCAGCTCTTCTGATGAAGGCAACAGGAGCACTCCTAGCAATTTGCCAAAGGCTGCCACGAGACAGAGGAAGAAGAGGACTTCAGATTCCAAAGATGAGGACTATGTGGCAGAGGAAGAGGCCACTTCCAAGAGAGTTGAGCCAGCTCAAGGCACTAAGCCAGGCCTGAAAATCAAAAGGCCAGCAGGCAGGCAGCCAATGTCAAAGGCCAGAATGTCAACTAAGAAGCCCACTCCCCAAGAGCCAGTTGCTGCAGAAGGCAAGAAGAGAAAGGAAAGGGTGAAGAAGACTGTGGCTAGAGTACTTGGCAAAGCTTCCATCATGGAAGAGGAAGAAGAAGAAGAGGTAGCTGCACCAGCACCCAAGGCACCCAAGCTGATGGGTGATGCCATAAGGTCAGGGGCTACTGCACCTAAGCCCAAAGCTGCCTCCAAGCCAAAACCAAAGAGGAATACAAGAAGCATTCCTGCAGCTGAGAAGAACAAGGCCCCAGTGCCTGAGACTGTTGCTGAAGAAGAGGAACAGAATGTCCTGAGAAAGCTAAAGCCCAAGATCCCAGACCACAACGATGCTCATCCTGTGGCTGAGGATATGAAGCTCAGGAGAGATTCAGGGCTAAGGAAATGGAGAGAAGCAGACCCATATGCTTCAAGGAGAAGGACTGCCGTGGACTACAGGTTTCACACCAAGGAGCAGCAGGATTTTTATGAGACAGTGCTACTAGATAAGAAGCCCATTGTCTGTGATATGCGTTGGGTTGATTGGACATACATTAAGGACAATGAAGAGCACTATCCTGGAGTGCAAGACAGCTTCATAGCTTGTGGAGTAGCTGACTTTGTTGGGCAGAAGCTCACAAAGTGGAATGAAGAGCTTATAATGCAGTTCATATGGTGTCGTCTCAACAGATTTAGATGGTGCCCTATTTAATGTGAATGCAGCTGTCTCTAATGCATAACCCCAAAACGATAGTGGTAGATCGGTAAGAGACATCATAGATCGCACCATATCTAATAAAGTACGGTTACGATGTTCGTACACACCATTACACTGTGGTGTTTCCAGGTGGCGTGAGTAGTGAAACTATTTCACATTGTTTTAACTGAAGGCCAAACTCGTAACTCAAATATTTTACCTCTGCGATCATATCGTAGAAACTTTTATTTTCTTGTTATAATGATTCTCCACTTCACTCTGAAATTCTTTGAACTTTTCAAACGTTTCAGACTTATGTTTCATCAAGTAGATATACCCATATCTGCTCAAATCATCTGTGAAGGTCAGAAAATAATGATATTTGTCGCGAGCCTTAATATTCATCGGACCACATACATCAGTATGTATGATTTCCAACAAATCTGTTGCTCTCTCCATTGTTCCGGAGAACGGAGTCTTAGTCATCTTGCCCATGAGGCATGGTTCGCAAGCATCAAGTGATTCCAAAATCCCATCAGCATGGAGTTTCTTCATGCGCTTTACACCAATATGACCTAAACGGCAGTGCCACAAATAATTTGCACTATCATTATTAACTTTGCATCTTTTGGCTTCAATATTATAAATATGTGTATCACATGGTCGAGATCCAACAAACCATTTTCATTGGGTGTATGACCATAGAAGGTTCTACTCATGTAAACAGAACAACAATTATTCTCTAATTTAAATGAATAACCATATTGCAATAAATACGATCAAATCATATTCATGATCAACGCAAACACCAAATAACATTTATTTAGGTTCAACACTAATCCCGAAAGTATAGGGAGTGTGCGATGATGATCATATCAATCTTGAAACTACTTTCAACACACATCGTCACTTCACCCTTAACTAGTTTCTGTTTATTCTGCAACTCCCGTTTCGAGTTACTACTCTTAGCAACTGAACCAGTACCAAATACCAAGGGGTTGCTATAAACACTAGTAAAGTACACATCAATAACATGTATATCTAATATACCTTTGTTCACTTTGTCATCCTTCTAATCCGCCAAATACTTGGGGTGGTTCCGCTTCTAGTGACCAGTCCCTTTGTAGTATAAGCACTTAGTCTCAGGCGTAGGTCCAGACTTGGGCTTCTTCACTTGAGCAGCAACTTGCTTGCCGTTCTTCTTGAAGTTCCCTTCTATCCCTTTGCCCTTTTCTTGAAACTAGTGGTCTTGTTAACCATCAACACTTGATGTTTTTCTTGATTTCTACCTTCGTCGATTTCAGCATCACGAAGAGCTTGGGAATTACTTTCGTCATCCCTTGCATATTATAGATCATCACAAAGTTCTACTAACTTGGTGATGGTGACTAGAGAATTTTGTCAATCACTATTTTATCTGGAAGATTAACTCCCACTTGATTCAAGCGATTGTAGTACCAAAACTATCTGAGCACATGCTCACTAGTTGAGCGATTCTCCTCCATCTTTTAGCTATAGAACTTGTTGGAGACTTCATATCTCTCAACTCGGGTATTTGCTTCAAATATTAACTTCAATTCCTGGAACATCTCATATGGTCCATGATGTTCAAAACGTCTTTGAAGTCCTGATTCTAAGCCGTTAAGCTTGGTGCACTAAACTATCAAGTAGTCATCATACCGAGCTTTTGTCAAAAACGTTCATAACGTCTGCATCTGCTCCTGCAATAGTGAAAGTGCAACTATCCCTAGGTGGTTTTGGTAATTCATAACAACATATAGCTCATTGAGCTAATGCTATTCCAAGATGATTATTTCAGGAAAGCTCAATGATTGGCATGGCATGGATGTGAAAGTGGAACCCTCAAAATGCTAGGGACAAAGGATTGGATCAAGCTCAAAAGCTCAAGACTCTTCATTTTATATTTTAGTGATCCAAGATCACATTGAGTCCATAGGAAAAGCCAATACTATCAAGGAGGGATGAGATGTTTCTTAATGAGCCTCTTGCTTCATGTGCTTAGTGATATGCTCCAAAACCCTCAACTACTTTCCCATATCCACATATGACCTAAACCCTAAGCCAAACTCGGTCCTACCGATTCTTCCTATCCGGCGCCACCGAGTTTCACTTGTCATTAAGCACTGCCAAACCCTAGCAATTCGGTTCTACCGATAAGGATCTCGGTCTCACCGAGATGGGGTTGCAAACTCTTTGTTTCCCTTTCGTAACTTTTCGGTCCCATTGAAAGAGCGAATCGGTCCCACCGAGATTGCAATGTAAACTCAGTGTTTCCCCTTTGTAACTTTTCGGTCTCACCGAGTTCCACTCGGTCTCACCGAAAGAGCAAATCGGTCCCACCGAGTTTGCCTGACCAACTCTCTGGATAGCTAATTACCAAATTCGGTCTCACCGAGTTTGTGTAATCGGTCTCACCGAGATTACGTTATGCCCAAACCCTAACCATATCGGTCCTACCGAGTTGCATGTCAGTCCCACCGAAAATCTCTAACGGTTAATAGGTTTACATTTTTGGTCCGACCGAGTTTATTGATTCGGTCCCACCGAGATTGGAAAACTGTGTAACGGTTGGATTTTGTGTGGAGGCTATATATACCCCTCCACCTCCTCTTCATCCCAGGAGAGAGCCATCAGAACACACACACCATTCCAACTCATATGTTCTGAGAGAGAACCACCTACTCATGTGTTGAGACCAAGATATTCCATTCCTACCATATGAATCTTGATCTCTAGCCTTCCCAAGTTGCTTTCCACTCAAATCTTCTTTCCACTAAATCCAAATCCTATGAGAGAGAGTTGAGTGTTGGGGAGACTATCATTTGAAGCACAAGAGCAAGGAGTTCATTACCTACACACTGTTTGTTACTTCTTGGAGAGTGGTGTCTCCTAGATTGGCTAGGTGTCACTTGGGAGCCTCCGACAAGATTGTGGAGTTGAACCAAGGAGTTTGTAAGGGCAAGGAGATCGCCTACTTCGTGAAGATCTACCGCTAGTGAGGCAAGTCCTGTGTGGGCGATGGCCATGGTGGGATAGACAAGGTTGCTTCTTCGTGGACCCTTTGTGGGTGGTTGCTTCTTCGTGGACCCTTCGTGGGTGGAGCCCTATGTGGACTCGCGCAACCGTTACCCTTGGGTGGAGCCCTGTGTGGACTCGCGCAACCGTTACCCTTCGTGGGTTGAAGTCTCCATCAACGTGGATGTAGGATAGCACCACCTATCCGAACCATGGGAAAAACATCCGTGTCTCCAATTGCGTTTGAATTCTCCGAACCCTTCCCTTTACATTCTTGCAAGTTGCATGCTTTACTTTCTGCTGCCTATATACTCTTTGCATGCTTGCTTGAATTATGTAATGATTGCTTGACTTGTCCTAAATTAGCTAAAATCTGCCAAGAACTAAAATTGGGAAAAGGTTAAGTTTTTATTTGGTCAAGTAGTCTAATCACCCCCCCTCTAGACATACTTTCGATCCTACAAATAGGTCTGTCACCTAGCGGTGCATTAAGAACATAATTCTTCTGTGCAGCAATGAGGATAAACCTCAGATCACGGATCCAATCCGCATCATTGCTACTAACATCTTTCAACACAATTTTCTCTAGGAACATATCAAAATAAACATATGAAAGCAATAACGCGAGTTATTGATCTACAACATAATTTGCAAAATACTACCGTGACTAAGTTCACGATAAATTAAAGTTCAATTAATCATATTACTTAAGAACTCCCTCTATTCCTCTAAGTGATCACGTGATCCAAATCAACTAAACCATGTCCGATCATCACGTGAGATGGAGTAGTTTCAATGGTGAACATCACTATGTTGATCATATCTACTATATGATTCACGCTCGACCTTTCGGTCTCCGTGTTCCGAGGCCATATCTGTTATATGCTAGGCTCGTCAAGTTTAACCTGAGTATTCCGCGTGTGCAACTGTTTTGCACCCGTTGTATTTGAGGGTAGAGCCTATCACACCCGATCATTACGTGGTGTCTCAGCATGAAGAACTTTCGCAACGGTGCATACTCAGGGAGAACACTTATACCTTGATAATTTAGTGAGAGATCATCTTATAAAGCTGCCGCCAAACTAAGCAAAATAAGATGTATAAAAGATAAACATCACATGCAATCATAATATGTGACATGATATGGCCATCATCATCTTGTGCCTTTGATCTCCATCTCAAAGTACTGTCTATCATCACCGGCACGACACCATGATCTCCATCATCTTGATCTATATCAATGTGTCGTCACATGGTCGTCTCGCCAATTATTGCGCTTGCAACTATTGCTATCGCATAGCGATAAAGTGAAGCAATTATTTGGCGCTTGCATCTTATGCAGTAAAGAGACAACCATAATGCTTCTGCCAGTTGCCGATAACTTCAACAAAACATGATCATTTCATACAACAACTTATATCACGTCTTGACCATATCATATCACAACATGCCCTGCAAAAATAAGTTAGACGTCCTCTACTTTGTTGTTGCAAGTTTTACGTGGCTGCTATGGGCTTAGCAAGAACCGTTCTTACCTACACATCAAAACCACAACGATAGTTTGTCAAGTTGGTGCTGTTTTCACCTTCGCAAGGACCGGGCGTAGCCACACTCGGTTCAACTAAAGTTGGAGAAACTGACACCCGCCAGCCACCTGTGTGCAAAGCACGTCGGTAGAACCAGTCTCGCGTAAGAGTACGCGTAATGTCGTTCCGGGCCGCTTCATCCAACAATACCGCCGAACCAAAGTATGACATGCTGGTAAGCAGTATGACTTATATCGCCCACAACTCACTTGTGTTCTACTCGTGCATATAACATCAACGCATAAAACCTGGCTCAGATGCCACTGTTGGGGAACGTAGTAATTTCAAAAAAATTCCTACGCATACGCAAGATCATGGTGATGCATAGCAACGAGAGGGGAGAGCGTTGTCTATGTACCCTCGTAGACCGATAGCGGAAGCGTTATGACAACGCGGTTGATGTAGTCGTCCGTCTTCACGATCCGACCGATCCAAGTACCGAACGCACGGCACCTCCGAGTTCTGCACACGTTCAGCTCGATGACGTCCCTCGAACTCCGATTCAGCCGAGCTTTGAGGAAGAGTTCCGTCAGCACGACGGCGTGGTGACGATGATGATGTTCTACCGACGTAGGGCTTCGCCTAAGCACCGCTACGATATTATCGAGGTGGACTATGGTGGAGGGGGGCACCGCACACGGCTAATAGATCTCAAGGATCAATTGTTGTTGTATCTAGAGGTGCCCCCCTGCCCCGTATATAAAGGAGCAAGGGGGGAGGGGGCGGCCAGCCTAGGAGGGGGCGCGCCAAGGGGAGTCCTACTCCCACCGTTCCTTGTTGGAGTAGGAGAAGGGGAAAGAGGGGGAGAGGAAGAAGGAAAAGGGGGCTGCGCCCCTTGTCCAATTCGGACCAGAGGGGGGGCGCAGGCCTCCTTCCTTTTGGCCTCTCTCCTCTGTTCACAATAAGGCCCATATACTCCCCGGCGAATTCCCGTAACTCTCCGGTACTCCGAAAAATACCCGAATCACTCGGAACCTTTCCGAAGTCCGAATATAGTCGTCCAATATATCGATCTTTACGTCTCGACCATTTCGAGACTCCTCGTCATGTCCCCGATCTCATACGGGACTCCGAACTCCTTCGGTACATCAAAACTCATAAACTCATAATATAACTGTCATCGAAACCTTAAGCGTGCGGACCCTATGGGTTCGAGAACAATGTAGACATGACCGAGACATGTCTCCGGTCAATAACCAATAGCGGAACCTGGATGCTCATATTGGCTCCCACATATTCTACGAAGATCTTTATCGGTCAAACCGCATAACAACATACGTTGTTCCCTTTGTCATCGGTATGTTACTTGCCCGAGATTCGATCGTCGGTATCTCAATACCTAGTTCAATCTCGTTACCGGCAAGTCTCTTTACTCATTCCGTAATACATCATCTCGCAACTAACTCATTAGTTGCATTGCTTGCAAGGCTTAAGTGATGTGCATTACCGAGAGGGCCCAGAGATACCTCTCCGACAATCGGAGTGACAAATCCTAATCTCAAAATATGCCAACCCAACATGTACCTTCGAGGACACCTGTAGAGCTCCTTTATAATCACCCAGTTACGTTGTGACGTTTGGTAGCACACAAAGTGTTCCTCCGGCAAATGGGAGTTGCATAATCTCATAGTCATAGGAACATGTATAAGTCATGAAAAAGCAATAGCAGAATACTAAATGATCGTGTGCTAAGCTAATGGAATGGGTCATGTCAATCACATCATTCTCCTAATGATGTGATCTCGTTAATCAAATGACAACTCATGTCTATGGCTAGGAAACATAACCATCTTTGATCAACAAGCTAGTCAAGTAGAGGGATACTAGTGACACTCTGTTTGTCTATGTATTCACACATGTATTATGTTTCCGGTTAATACAATTCTAGCATGAATAATAAACATTTATCATGATATAAGGAAATAAATAATAACTTTATTATTGCCTCTAGGGCATATTTCCTTCACTTCTATATGCCAGGTTTGCTTGCTGTATTGGTACTACGAGCCAACCAGCTATCTTCACCCGCACAAAAGCGGGTCATAAGTGTCATGAGGGCTGCCATGGATTTTGGCTTCTCTTGGCCGAGGTGCCGGGCGAGCCATTCGTCATGGATGTTATGCTTAAATGCCGCTAAGACCTCTGCATCCGGATAGTCGACTATTTGAGTCTTCTTAGTTAGGAACCGTGTCCAGAATTTCCTGTTGCCCCGGCTGCTGAGTTATATGGCTCAAGTCATCGGCATCCGGTGGTCACACAGAAGTGCCCTGGAAGTTGTCGAGGAATGCACCTTCCAAATCCACCCAACTGCCAACGGAGTGTGCTGGCAAGCTATTCGGCCAATGTCGAGCTGGTCCTTTGAGTTTTAGTGGGAGGTACTTTATGGCATGTAGATCATCAACGCGAGCCATGTGGATGTGGAGGAGGAAATCCTCGATCCATACTGCGGGATCTGTTGTACCATCATATGATTCAATATTTACGGGTTTAAAACCCTCTGCGAATTCGTGATCCATTACTTTATCAGTGAAGCATAGGGGGTGTGCGGCGCCTCTGTGTCGGGCTATATCACGACGCAGTTCATATGAGTCTTGTCTGCTGTATTCGGCCCGGCCGGATTTACTTTTAGTGTATCCGGCGTGACGGTCATCGTCCCGCGTTGGTGCACGCCCCCTTGATCCATAGATCTATCTTGCATGTTTTGCCGTGTTTTCCAATACGTCTCGCAGGTCCCGCGTGTTGCCCCGGGCCTTGGTATTTTTATTTGAGTGGCGGCAGGGTGCAGGCTGAACTTGAGGCTGAAATGCCTCTCTGTCTCGGCCACGAGGTGGCCGATCAGCCGCATCGTACGCTGGTGATGTAGATTTCAATGCTTCCTCCTCAAGTCGGGGTAGCAACCTACGCTTTGGGTGACTCTTGGAAGGGCGTTCGAGTTCATATTCCTCGGCCGCAAGGACTTTGGTCCATCTGTCTGCTAGCAAATCTTGGTCAGCTCGAAGCTGTTGTTGCTTTTTCTTCAGGCTATTCGCTGTGGCTATAAGCCGGCGTTTGAAGCGCTCCTGCTCGACGGGATCCTCAGGCACGATAAATTCTTCGTTGCCGAGGCTCACTTCGTCTTCAGAGAGAGGCATGTAATTGTCATCCTCTGATTCTCCATTTGCTACCTGTTCCGGAGGGCTAGCTTGTTCATCCTCCCGCTCGCGGTCTGGCTGGAGGGGATTATCGTCGTCTTCGGCACTATCCAGAGCGTTATTGTCTCTTGTGCCGGTACCGCTGCTTTTGCTATGGAGAGACTTAGAGCGGCGCCGCTGACGTCGATGCTTGGGTTGCTTCTAGGAGGGGTCGTCCTCCGCTGTCTTATCGCCATTGCCTTCTTTGGGGGTATCCACCATGTATATATCATATGATGAGGTGGCGGTCCAGCGCCCTATGGGCGGTGGTTCCAGTTCATCTTCTGCGCCGTCGTCTATACCGTCGTTTCTTCGGAGTCGAAGTCGAGCATGTCGGTTAAATCGTTGACAGTGGCTACTAAGTGGGTGGTGGGTGGGGAGCGAATTTCTTCGTCGTCCGCATCCCATCCTAGCCGGACATAATTCGGCCAAGGTTCTCCTGACAAGGAGAGGGACCTTAATGAATTTAGCACATCGCCGAAAGGCGAGTGCTGAAAGATATCCGTGGAGGTAAACTCCATGATCGCTGCCCAATCGAATTCGATAGGCACGGACGCAGGCGGCTCGGAGCCCGTGGCCGGGGACGAATCCAATTGTTCGGCAACACGGCTCTCGTAAGGGCTGAAGTCAATATTCGGCTCTATCGCCACTGAGAGTGCGGCCTCCATGGCAGGGTCTATCCACCCGTCCTCGGATGGCGCAATTTGCTCCGGATCAAGGGCCGGAGTAGTCGCAGGTGTGATCTCCCGAACACTGTCCGACGGAAGAGTTACGTCATGCTCGTCGTGATTGTGCAGCGCACCCGACATGGGTTCGAATCCGTCGAAGATCAAGTCTTCACGGATGTCGGCAGTATAGTTCAAGTTTCCGAACCTCACCTGATGGCCAGGGGCGTAGCTCTCGATCTGCTCCAGATGGCCAAGTGAGTTGGCCCGCAGGGCGAAGCCGCCGAATACGAAGATCTGTCTGGGGAGGAAAACCTCACCCGGGATCACATCGTTACCGATGATCGAAGGAGCCATCAAGCCTTACGGTGACGGCACAGTGGAACTCTCAATGAAAGCACCAATGTCGGTGTCAAAACCGGCGGATCTCGGGTAGGGGGTCCCGAACTGTGCGTCTAAGGCGGATGGTAACAGGAGGCGGGGGACACAATGTTTACCCAGGTTCGGGCCCTCTCGATGGAGGTAATACCCTACTTCCTGCTTGATTGATCTTGATGATATGAGTATTACAAGAGTTGATCTACCATCTCGTCGTAGAGGCTAAACCCTAGAAGCTAGCCTATGATATGATTGTTGTCGTCCTACGGACTAAACCCTCGGGTTTATATAGACACCGGAGGGGGCTAGGGTTACACAGAGTCGGTTACAAGGGAGGAGATCTACATATCCATATTGCCAAGCTTGCCTTTCACGCCAAGGAGAGTCTCATCCGGACACGGGTCGAAGTCTTCAATCTTGTATCTTCATAGTCCAACAGTCCAGCCAAAGGATATAGTCCGGCTGTCCGAGGACCCCCTAATCCAGGACTCCCTCACCACTCAACGACATAGGCGGAGCAAACAGAAAAAATCCCATTCTTAGTATAATTTCAAGCAATAAAATCCATCATGACATATAGTGGCAGAGGGATCGCAAGGATCCATTGAGCATCAATGGGCCACAAAGTTTGATTAATGAGATCTTCATCCCAATTGTGTGATATGGGATCAATAAGATCCGACACCCTTTGTGAGAAAATGACACCCCCACCCCCCTGGAGTGATGAGTTTCCTGGTAGCACAATTAGGAATCCAAGCATCATCCCAAATATTAATGGGCTGACCATTTCCAACTCGCCAAATATACCCATTCTTCAGAGTACTAACGCCCGTAATAATACTTTGCCATGTGATAAAGAAGATCCCTTTTTAAGCTTTGCATTCAATAAATATCCATCAGGAAAATATTTGGCTCTCAATATCCTTGCACATAAAGAATCTGGGTTATCAAGAAGACGCCAAGCCTGTTTAGCCACTAAGGCAAAGTTAAAACAATGAATATCACAAAATCCCATACCACCTTGGTTTTTTGGGACACACATTTTTCACCATGCCATCCAATGCATCCTCCTATGGTTGTCGTCATCACCCCACCAAAAATGTGACATTGTGCCATCAAATGTTGTTTCGTAAACTTGATTCTGCTTGGTAATTACTTTCGCAATCTCTTTAAGTTTCCAGTGTTGATGAATCACTTCAATTACAGTGTCAAAGATACCACGTCTTCCTGCGAGGGAAACAAAACAAAATAGCTTTTGGTCACTTGCACACGCATAAGAGCACATATGAACAAAAATTCTGTGTAAATGCAGAAAGCTATACCAGGAGCCCATGATCATCCATTTTTAGGCCAATCTTTCAGAATATCATTCTTTCCTCCCGTGTCAAGAGTTCTTTATCGGCGGATTCAATTGAAGGGTTCCAAGAACTATGAAGTTTGACCTTCATTACATTAAATAATAATTTGAGTTCAATGGTAGAACTTAGCAGAAAAAGGAACTAACCTGGTTGTTTTTTCTTGTTCTGTTCCGTTATCGCTTTCGATAGTAGAACCCAGTCCATTTTTTGATAGAATGGAAAAAAGGCACTAACCACACTCTTGTTGAACTTGAGAAATTGTACCATTGGAGAAAAGTAGATAGATTCGTATATAAGAGAAAAAAGAAGACTCCTTGCACGCAATTGATGTGGAAACAAACTAAAAGAACCTGATAATCCACAGTACTCGGAGGTCAAACACATGACACTGCTCTGCGGTATGCATGTGTGTCATCGAGTAATCATAACATGAGCATCAAATAAAGCACAACAATTACCAAACATGCCGTGCGCAGTTTGTTGCGTAGTAGGAACGACATCCGGTACTGATGGTAAATCAGATGGGAGGAAAAGCGTTGGCTCGAGTAAAATCATTTCCATCGACCTTCACTGTAGAATTAATATACATCGTTCAACATCAAAAGCAGTAATTTCCTATGGACTGGGACAACTCTCAAATGTATCCATAAAAAAGCTGGCAAGCAGGAACCCAAATGACGATTATCTTACGAAAAGTTTGCACTTCGGATGGGCTTGAACCTGAGATCTCTTCGAGGGACACTGTGGCAAATGCCATCCTGTGCTACCTACACATCGTCCAAACTATCAGTATCTGCCTTGACACAACCAAGTGGACCGAAGTTAGTGCAGAAAGATTAGTAGCAAATCAACCACATGGCGAAGGAGACCGACGGTGTGGCTGTGAAGTTGGCGGAAGAAGGGGCTCTGACGTCATTGAGGTGGCGGAGCTCATCCACCATCCATGCGGGGTCTTTCGGGTATCCTAGCCACTTGAAAGTTGAAATTGTGATGAATTGTTCCACTTCACTCCATGCCATGGCCTGGCACATACAGAACAACACGGCGATCTCCCCCAACGCAAGCCATGAACTTCCCACCGTCCTCCCGGACGCCGTCCTCGCCCTGCAATATAACCTTGCTCACGCATGACGTTGGACCCATCAACAATGGCGGTCACGCGCATGAGGCTTAGCGGGGCGCACACGCCTTAGATTCACGAACCGCAGGCATGCAAGGCAGGGGATGACACTACTGTCTTCGGCCATGATCGAGATGGAAGGAGGCGGTGTCCGACTCGTCCAGGACACGGAGATCGTAAACTTCGCTGGACTTGGCAAGGACGGCGCCATCTCTCTCATGCTGGACTCCGCCTGTAAATCGAGCTGGGACACGTGTCCCCAACAAGGTAGACGACAACTACCTCGATTTCATGGCGGCCGGAGAGGAGCGGGGACGATGGCCTAGATGGGGAGGCCAGCAGGGACGATGGTGCGCTAGACCAGGAGCGGCAGAGTTGGAATATATCGCTAAAAAGGGATCTGCGGGCTGATTGCAGACTATACTGGGAAATAGGGGGAAAAACTAAACTCAAACAGGAAAGAGATCGGTACCTTCCTATCCTTGTGCAGGAGCGAAGGCGCCTCCCTTTTTCTTTTGCTTTTCTTTTAGCGTGGAAAACCCAGAGGAGGTGCGAAAATGGAAGGTGTGCTTTTTTTTTAATGAAAATCGGAGGGATGATTTTCTGATCGGTGGGAGAGGGATTTCCTTCGATGGGTAGGTAACGAACGAACGACCTACGGACTCATCCATTAGGAGTAGAGATTAGGAGTAGAGATATGAAGTCTGGAAAATAACAGAATAATCACCTAGTGCAAAATGTGTTGGCAAAAGACGTGCAAGCTTGTGCAGGTATGTCAGCTCCTCATCTGCTTGTGGCTGCATGCATCGCCCAGATGCAGAAGTCGGAGGTCTTCCTCCTTTTCTAAAAATAAAAATAAAAACCTAGTGCAAAATGAATTTGAAGAAGATATGGCTTACCGGCTATAATCTCACCGACTTGCCTCTAACCTCCTCCTCGGCATTCTGCTGGCGCAACTTGGCCACCTTGCAATCATACACAACCTTTTTCAAGTCCTCCGCCAGGCTGGCTTTCTCAGCCTTTAGTTTGCGGAGGTCTCGCTGGAGGAGGGTGATGCTTCCCGGCCAGCCTGGCTCGCCACTTGCTCTTGCACAAGTTGGGCGGTCGTCTTCTCGAGTCTCGGATTCCTCCCGGGCGGCTTGAGCCTGCTGCTGGCTGGCCCCGAGGTGTGCTTCCAACTCGGTTACCCGCTGTTCTGTTGCTGCAGAAAGGAGTTGAGGTGGTCAACACAAATTAGGCATGCAAGGTTATGAGCAGAATGCCAAAGGAGAACAGATAACTTACCTGTGGCCTTCCCGACGTTCTTTTCAAGGTTTTGCACATTGACCTCGGACCAAGGTTACCGAATGGTGCATTTTTACCCAGGGGGGGCCGGTAAACGTGATTAGCACAGTTACCACAAAATTTTGAACGAATTTTGAACGAAAATTATAATTGAATTTTCAATTAAAATTCTTTCAAAATAGATATAGATAACACTTGACTTATACTTATCATAAAAGGGCTACTAGCTCAGTGGAACATCGTCTATGCGCGTGCTATCAGGTGCTGCCATACTTTACTATGCATTGAGCATTTGAATTCAAAAAATTTCAAAAAATTGATTTTTTCCTTGAAATGCCCATTTACCGAGCGGGACTGAAATATGTGTTGGCGCCGCCTCCTTGCAGCGCCGCTTCTTCTTCTACCCCGAGCTGCCTCGCACAACTCTTTTGAGGTCTCTCTCTTCTCTCTACACACACACACACGGTGAGAAGACTCAACACACACACGCCATACACCAAGGAAGACGAACAGCTTTGCCCCAAGCACTTCCTTGGTTACCACCGTGGCTACATGTTTTTCTCTAGCCCTCACGGCCTCCTTTCTTCATTACTCCACTGAAACATATATATACAAGGACCATACACGCACTGGCCAGCCACCTCTCTCGGCAACTAATCCCACTAATCAATGCATGCACTAACAGCCTTATCCTACTCCTGAAATCACTCCAACGGCCACACGACTCGGCCATATCTAAAACTAGCTCCACGTCTCAACGTGGCCTACTACTTCATGCACGAAGCTAGCTAGCTACAACCAACCAGCACACTCTAACTAACTACGGCTTGGCCAAATCACTCGGCTCAACCTGAACGAGCAGCCCATCACCCTCCAGCTTCGTCGTGTCTCGCCGCTTCTCACGGCCTCACCGTATCGCACGACATCATCGGCATCTTGCCGTGTTCACCGCATCGCACAGCAGCCCGACATCTCGCTTTCTTCACGTGCGTAGCTGAAGTATCATTGGCCTACATACACTGCCCTAGATCATCTAAACTACATGCAAACTCAAAACTAAACATGCATGCTGGTACATCATGACAAGATTAGTGCTAACAATCACCTCCCTAATCTTGTCATGCTAAACCGCCAGTTCCTCTCGCGGATCGCCCGCAACACCTTGCCATGCATGACGCCGTCGCAGCGCCAACCACCATGCACTATCTTGTCGTGGACGACCCCATCACAGCATCCGTCACCATGCCGACTTGCCGCTCGTGGCGGCCTCCTCTCGACGTGGACCATGCAATTGCGGCGCTGATCACCACGCCGTCTTTGTCTAGCACATCACACCGCAACCAACATGTTCGCCGGCATCACACCGCCAAACACCTCCTTGTAAGGGCATCTCACTGTCGTTGTGGCAGCATCGCACCGCCATCTCCTTCTTGTCATGGATGACGCCGTCATAGCGCCAAGCGCCCGCCGTGGATGACGCTACCGCAGCGCCGGTCACCACGGTGTCATGACATGAAGCGGCCTTCTCTTGACACGGACGACGCCTTCGCGATGCCGATCACCGCGCCATCTCCTCCTCATAACGGCCTCACGCCGTAAGAGCCGTCAGCGGCCTCGCACCGCCACCGACCTCCTCCTTGCGCCGCCAGCCTCCATCTCGCATGAAGTCCGCCGCGCCGCCACCGCCTCGGATCGACAAGGCTCTGAATACCAATTGTTGGCGCCGCCTCCTTGCAGCGCCGCTTCCTCTTCTACCCCGAGTTGCCTCGCACAACTCTTTTGAGGTCTCTCTCTTCTCTCTACACACACACACGGTGAGAAGACTCAACACACACACGCCATACACCAAGGAAGACGAACAGCTTTGCCCCAAGCACTTCCTTGGTTACCACCTTGGCTACATGTTTTTCTCTAGCCCTCACGGCCTCCTTTCTTCATTACTCCACTGAAACATATATATACAAGGACCATACACGCACTGGCCAGCCACCTCTCTCGGCAACTAATCCCACTAATCTATGCATGCACTAACAACCTTATCCTACTCCTGAAATCACTCCAACGGCCACACGACTCGGCCATATCTAAAACTAGCTCCACGTCTCAACGTGGCCTACTACTTCATGCACGAAGCTAGCTAGCTACAACCAACCAGCACACTCTAACTAACTACGGCTTGGCCAAATCACTCGGCTCAACCTGAACGAGCAGCCCATCATCCTCCAGCTTCGTCGCGTCTCGCCGCTTCTCACAGCCTCGCCGTATCGCACGACATCATCGGCATCTTGCCGTGCTCACCGCATCGCACGGCAGCCCGACATCTCGCTTTCTTCACGCGCGTAGCTGAAGTATCATTGGCCTACATACACTGCCCTAGATCATCTAAACTACATGCAAACTCAAAACTAAACATGCATGCTGGTACATCATGACAAGATTAGTGCTAACAATATGTGGTAACCGTGGTAAATCTCAAAATTTCGAACGGTAACCAAAACACTGCCCTCGGACTCCGCTTTTCAGCCTCTCCATCTCTGCAGGAGCGCAGGTTCTCCAAGGGTGCTTGTTGTACACATCAAGTACGGGAAATTCAAGTCAGTTAGCGGCGACCCAAGGAGATTCGATCCTAACGATCGACCACTGTTGCCGGACCTCAGTCTCGGGGCCTACTGCCTTGATGATTCCAAAGAAATATTGTAAAGTGCATAAGGCTCTCCAAGGAGATTCGCTCCTTAGGTCAGGCCACTTGTACATGACCCAAGTCTAGGGGGCTACTGCACATCCATTTGTTCTAAGTATAAGTTCTCGAGGAAGATTTCGATCCTCGGGTTTTGTTTTCAAATCGACGTGGGTCTCGTGGGCTACTGGATCAGCGGTCCTATCACCCAAGGAAGATTTCGATCTCGGGTCAGCTAGTGGTGCCCAACTTGAGTCATGGGGGGTACTGCACCGTGCTTTTTTCTACTAGAGGCTAATCTACATGACCAGCAGCCCGGGCTTGTCCCAAGCCGGACTGAACCTCGGAGGCTGCAATGCACGAGCGTGCTAAGTAAAAAGGACTCAGGCTGCATACTGGATTTTGTGCCGATATGCACCTTGAGAGCTACTGAACACATAATTTTACGGAAATAATGCTGGATATTTAACTTACCTCAATGTCGGGAGCAAAAGCATTCGTCAACTGCTTCACGTGGAGGTCCATCCAGTCGGCCTGCTTCTTCATAAACTTGAGGGCCTTGTGCATGGCGTTGGGCCGTCGGTCGGAAAGGCGCTCGTCCAAGATTTCACGGTCTCCTGGTGATGCAGCACGGACAAGGCCTCAGAGGTGGTCGCTAACATCTCTGTAGTGGTCCGGCGGACCATCTCCGCACTGGCCAAAGCACTGGCGCCGAGGTGGCGGCCGCACATACAAGTTCTCCGGAATAACCAGGGCGGTTGACGCCTCTGGATTTGCTGGTGGCGCGGTGGCGGGCGGCGGTGGGTTTGTGGCTGCTGCTTGAGGTTGCTCTTGCATAGAGGGGCCAGGTGATTTAACCACCCTAGCATTTTGAGAACCAGAATCCACAAGCTGCTCCAGTAGCTGATGAAGACCGTGGCAGCAGCGCCGCCTCCTCATCACTGAGGCGGACGAGCAAGCCATGGCAGAGTGGCACCAGCGCTATCCGCAGGACGTCGCCAACGAAAACGCCTTCTGAACGGAGACAAGTGTCGGCGGAAGGCACTAGTGATATCGCAGTGCGAACTGGGACAGGCGTCATTCTTTGGCGACAACGATTCTCGATGGGAAGACGCGTTTCTGTCGACATCGGACGACACCAGCGAGGAGGGAGACAACTCGGAGTAGTTTTAGTTGCACCGTAGTTTTTTTATCTATTTTATTTGTATCAGACTAGTTTGTCGTGTTTGGTTGAACTATGCTATTTGTATCGTTGAATTTTATCTATATCAAATATAGCTCCAATGTGTTCTGCTTGCTCGCGCGACCATTTTTTGCAGCGCCTGTTGGAGCGGCTCGCGCGCGTAATATTTTGCAGCGGCCGCTAGAGCCAGCGCCCTGCCACACACGCAATATTTTGCAGCGGCCGCTGGAGCCAGTGCCCTGCCGCGCGCAAAAAAACGCTATTTCCGCGCTGTAAAAATTGTTTTAGCGTGCCGCAGAGCTTGGTTCCACTATTTCCGTTACTGGCAGGCTTAGTTCGGATCTTCCGAGCTACTGGCAGCAGAGCGACTACCTTGGACGACAAGCATGTAGCTTGGGTGATGGAGGAGAACGGGTAGATGTGCTAGGCGCTGGGTCTTGACACTTTTTCTGACGTTTTCCCGCCCGGCGTCCTTGGCCGAGTTTGCCTAGTTGTCTCTGGAGCCCGAGGCTTCGTCGTCTCGGGTGCACTTGGCGAACTTGAAGGCCTTGGGGTCGGCATCCTCGGTCCTCGAGCTCGACCTCAATCAGTGGCCCCTTGGCACACGTAGGCTTCCTGGTGGAGTCCTCGGACTGGAGCCACTCCAAGCCCTCCGGATGAGGATCTTCGAGTTGTGAGATTAGGACAAGATATTGGCTACCCATGAGCGGTGCGGCTGATATAGCAAAACCATGGGTCAGTTCAAATTGCAAAAGTTAGATGAAGGTGGAGAAACGTAAGTAAAGACTCACCTCACCTCGGCTATAAGCACGGTGGCTTAAAATCCGGCTTCAAACGGATCGTTGGGGAAGTTCAGTCATTTTCCCTTTTAACATCATGGGGAGCATCTCCCGAAGTGACTTCTTCTCGAAGAAGTCACCCCGGATTGCCCTTATGGGATCACATTCTCCCTGGTGTATTGCCATATCAGGTGCATCCCGGCTTGCAATGGATGGATCCCTCGGCTGAGGGCCATGTGCATCACATGCATCATACCCTGGTCGTCCATCCTCGACACCTTTTTCTCAGCTTCTTCATGGAGCTAGAGCCTAGAGTCCGCAAAGTTGCTCTTCAGGCTCCATATGTCACGCCTGGTCTGAGGAGTCGAGCTGAACGGGGTGACAATGTCGGCTCGAGGAGGACCTGTTAGTTCTACATCTGGGATATAGAACCACTCCTCCTGACACTTCTTGATCGTATCCACGAACTCTCCGGCCAGGTACTCAGTGCTTTCCTGCTAGCGGCTCTTCCGCACTCGTAGGCCATGTGAACATTTGTTTGGAGCTTGATGCAAAAGTATTTCCGCTACAAGTCGACGTGCTACTCGCAGCAGAGTAAAGCTTCACACGGCGTGATGAAGCACACAATGTGAAGGATGAAATTGGAAGGAAGGTGATGGAGTTGCTGATAGTAGAGATGTTGCAAACCCTGCAAAAGGATGAATTGGAAACCCCAACCCATGAATAAGGAAGATAATGAAGCAAACCCGTTCATTGGGCTCGGGTTGTGGTATAACCTCTGCCCAGACGTCGTTGTTGTTAACGACTATGGGGGCGCGTGTGAAGGCAGCTTCTGGCAGTGGGAGGTAGGCGGCGTCGGATAGACAAGGCAAGTGAGAGATATTCAAGAGTTGGGGCATATCTTTAGCTCGAGCAACATCTGCTCCCGAAATGTGAGTTAAGCTTTTTTTGAAAAAAAGAAGAGCTACACGTGAAACAACTTCTTCTATTCCTTGTTGGCCTCCGGCTCCTTCTGTCCCTCAGTCCTCTTCTCTGCCTTTTTTTTACTATTATGTGTGGCATGCCCCCTGTTCGTATCTTAACAGGGCAACCTTCTCTTGCAAACAATCCCTTCGTCGCTAACACTGATAATGCACCATCCCTTTAATACTACCTTCGAGGAATTGCTCTCGCATCCTTGTAGTGATAAGAGCGCATTCGACCAGCTGGACACGCGTCGCGGTGGAAGACATCCACTTCCTTTCGTCTTGGATACCACCTTTTCCTTTGCCAGCACGACATTCTTGCTAGTGTTGATGACTTTACCATCCTTCCTCAGGCGGCGTCTCGTGGAGCGACCCATGGCGGTGCGGTGGTGCTACAGAGGAGCTCTACGATGGTGGTGAGGTGGAGAAGTGGCGGTGCGCTGGGGCATATGAGCTCTGGGCGCAAGGAAGAAGATGGGGGGAGGGAGAAGAGAGCATGAAGCCTTCGCTCGCTGTCTTCCCTGCCTTATATAGGGGAGGAGAAGTGTGAAATGGCGGCAGGTTATCCCTGCCACGTGGCAGAAAATCCCCTCATATCTGCCACAACAGCATCAATTGCGTGCAGGGATAGAGGGGACGTCTATTAACACCGTGCGGGAATCAAGGCACACATCTAGTGTTGATGGGACCTGGCATGAGTGGGCCCTCAACCCACTCCCGCATGTCAAGTTAACCATCAGGTCAAGCCAGACATGTGGTCCAGTGCGACCCGTGGATAAGACCCGTATAGTCCACCAGGACCGGGGCAGGTTGACCCTTGAAGGAGCTGCACGGGAATTTGTCCTGCATAAGGTTGACTACACGGGCAAACATTTTTTTGTAGGAAGGTTCTATTTCATTTAACAAGACAAGATTGAGGTGGTCCGCACCACTTCGGAGGTGGTCTGACAATTGGAGATCGGCTACATGCAAATGCTCTTAGAGAGAATTCACTTGAACCGGCTTCAACCTCGGCAACCGAACACGACATGCAGCTCCGAGACAGCCGAGGTGTGCTGCTCTCTTGTAAGAGTGGTTGGGTAACCCCCAAGTGTAATGATGAAGTAACTTAACATTAAATATTTCCCTTGATTGAGAACCATGGTTTATCGAACTAGTAGGATTTTCCTTGGCAATAAAATTCTTCGGTACCTGCACACTAAACACAAAACAATCTTGTCCCAACATTTCAAGAAGGTTGTGAAGCTTCTTGTCCTGGTAATGTAGGAATTGATAAATAGGAGAAAATAATAAAAAGGAATGGCGAGAAAAGTTAATTGTAATGATGTATTCAATTAAAAGAAGATAGACCCCAGGGCTATAGCATCACTAGAGGCATCTCTGCAAACACATAAATGTGATGTTATGAACAAATTACAGTTGGATAACAATTTATATTATTTTAATTGAAAATTGAAACATTATTTAACTTACTGCACATTTATGTTTTTATTTCTTGATGTAACCATATTTTTGTGCTCAGGTCATTGATCCTCATCTCCACCATGTTGTCCTATTCATCGGAAGAACCCTAGCCTGAAGCTTCCCCGCCCATGGCGTACTCGACCACCACCAAGCCCTAGCCCCCGGCGAGACTGCTATTGTTCTCGCTGCCTGCAGACCTAGAGATCATTAAGCATTTGCGCCCGGATCGATGTTGACACAGACGCAGTCCCATCCTGGATCTGACTGGGCGACATGTACGATCGCTGGCCCGGACCATGCGGCCGCTGCAACCAACGGCACCATCGCCTGGTATCTTATCACCACACTATGGCAGCTTTAAGGTTTTTTCTCTTTGCTAGAAATAACATTATTAGTTTTTCCAATATTTTTCTATTTACTTAGACCAAGTCAAAATAAGTTACATATTTATACCAAACTTTTATACTTGTTATTTATTCTCGAGATCGGGTTGTGATCCTTGTTCAGACTAATAATATTGCTCTTTATGCTCAAGCTATGAAAATTTTGCATGCGAACTGTATTTGTAATGGAATTCACATTAGTATTTTTATTTCAGTACATTACGTCTTAAATAGGTACTTAAATTCAATTGCGAAGGAATACAAAATTGCATATTTTTCATGGATTATTTTGGGATACTCACATTAATATAGTGTATATATCTCTACGTTTGTCCTTAAATAACTTGCTAGAGATCTCTAAAGCATATGGTCTCGAAAATATCTTCATAGCAGTTTCAAGTTTATTATTAGCTATACATAAATAAAAAATCTAGAGTTTTTTATGAGGAGTTCGTCACCAAATCATAATCATCAACGTTCTGTTTTATCATGTTTTCTGGGTCGCATGTTTGTTTGTTACATGTTACATCAGGTTTCATAGTCCATCGATACATATATATGCACTCTATATGTGCACACATCTGAGAGAGACCTTGTGAGGAGATGTATTTCTTTCTAAGTGCGGAGAGATCAAATTCCAAAAAATCTCAAAATTTCACATACTTCCAATTCCCAAATCTCTCCACTTTAATATGGGACCTTGTGAGTTGATACCATCTGGAGCCTCGCTCTGAGTCAACACCC